>NC_061114.1:23040377-23163203 GCF_002878395.1 Capsicum annuum
GACAAAAATTCAGTAATAACAATCATGCCATACCAAGATCACACTATCTAAACAAGTTAGTGACTTAGCAACATACCCAATGTGCCCTCAAAACAAAGAAATCCCTTTTTCACTCATATCAGAATTCACATACATAAACATAGGGATAATCACAAGTCTCACTCTCAGAATGAAGTTCCAAACACTGCATGTCAAATGCCATAGGCTTGCCCGTATAGTCAGTACCCAAATCTTTAGGTAGGTCAGTTAAGATCACTTTAGGGAATTTCTTAGGCTTGTAATGTAGGCTAGAGGCTGGTATGATATTCATGGATATTTTAGAGTGACTATGCCTCCTTGACACTACACTAAACTCTTAGGGTTTCACTTCTTAACCTTATTTTGTTCCTCTTCTTTTATTGATCACATATGCTCAAGATGGATGAAGTCTTTTCAATCATCATATTATTTTTTTTATCATCTTTAACACAACTTTCTCTTTTTTTATTCCTTTTTCACCGCACACAAATTTTTATTATTTTCTCTTATTCTACCTCTCTTCACGCTTATTTTGCATCACGCACCCCTATGATAGCCACCCTCAACTCAGGCTATTTGCCTAAGTCAAGGTGCACAGTGTCCAAGGAAGACCAGGGCCAAAATAGGTTCATTGTGAGGTAAACGGGAAGGTGAGAGGTTTCACAAAAAGAAATAGGCATATAGGCTCAAATCAGGGATCAAGGGATATTATTCATCTTGGGAAGATCATTTAGGCTGAAAGTGGGTTACAATAAAAAATGACGTATGATCCTTTCCTAACCCCTATCCTATAGCCTAGGTAGAACTAACAGGGCAAGTTCTAAATTCGGCACACAACAGGAGCTGAGTAAGACCTCACACACACATGGCACACAAGTACATCGCATATCACTACTTATCCAATTCATGCAATTTGTTCAGCAAAAATCGTCAAGTTACCAGACTAATGTCACAAAAAGATGCACCGCAGTCACAGATGAATGCAATTCATATAGTTATAAACTCAGATCAATGGAGAGGTGCTCAAAAGTTACAAAATAAGCTAACTACCTCAAGTACCTGTATTACTCCTAATTATCTACCAAAAATTATTACAACAACATCTTACCCTACACCCTCAACTTAAAGTTGAAAATAAAATGAACTAAGGGTTAGAGTATACCTAGAATGGATCAATCCTGGGGTTCATGGGATGCCTCCCATGCAGTGCCTAATTTAATGTCGCGGCATGACTCAGGTATCTCAATTACTTTAGACTTCATCAAGACAAATAGTGTCATTGATTCTTTTGGACCAATGTAAAGCTTGACACGTTGCCCATTTACCTTGAAGGTACATCCGTCATCATTTTCAAGTTCAACTACTCCAGATGAGTAGACTTGGCTAACTGTAAAAGGGCTTGACCATTTAGATTTCAGCTTACCTGGGAAAAGTTTGAGTCTGGAATTGAACAGAAGCACCATGTCACCCTTTTGGAAGTCTTACTTCTCTATCCTCCAATCGTGGTATCTTTTAATTTTTTCTTTATACAGATCTGCTCGTTCATATGCCCTTAGTTAGAATTCATCCATCTCATTCAGTTGCCGCAGTCTTAACTCTGCTGCCTCTTTCCAATTCAAATTCAGACTTTTGAGTACCCATAAGGCTTTGTGCTTCAGCTCTATTGGTAGGTGGATGGCTTTTCCATAGACCAACTGAAATGGTGACATAACAATGGGTGTCTTAAAAGCAGTTTGATATTCCCATAGGGCATCATCGAGCTTTTGTGACCAATCTTTTTGGCTAGCATTCACCGTTTTGGCTAGGATGGCTTTAATCTCTCGATTTGACACCTCCATTTGCCCAATGGTTTGTGGGTGGTATCAAGTAGCTACTCAGAACTGCTTTACCCCATATTTTTCTAAAGCTTCTCGAAATAGTTTGTTGCAAAAATGAGATCCTCCATCGCTTATAATAGTATGTGGTACTCCATAGCAAGAGAAAAAGTTCTTGAGAAATGCAACAACCCTCTTCCCTTCATTATCAGACAATGCTACAGCTTTAACCCATTTTGAGACGTAGTCAACAGTAACTAAAATATACTTCATCCCATACGAGCTTACAAAAAGAACCATGAAATCAATGCCCCAGAAATCAACCAATTCCACTTCAAGCATCTTAGTCAAGGACATCTCATGTATTTTGTAGATTGACCCCTGCCTATGACATTGGTCACATTTCAGCACAAACTCGTGCACAACCTTGAATAATATTAGCCAGTAATAGCCACTCTGCAATACCTTCCTAGCCGTTCGGTCGTCTGCATGGTGACCCCCAACTGGGGAAGCATGACATGCTTCCAATATGCACAATACATCCACTTCCAGTATGCATCTCCTTATAATATTATCTGCACATCGCCGAAAAAGATACGGTTCATCCCAAAAGTAATGAGTCACATCATGCAAAAATTTCTTCCTTTGATGGAAAGAAATATTTTCTGGGATGACCTCACTCACAACATAATTTGCATAATTCATATACCAAGGCAATTTTTCCACAGCGGCAGCCAGGATCTCCTCATCAGGGAATACATCATTTATCTTTATTTCATCACTAATTTCCTGTTCACCTTTCATTCTAGATAGATGATCTGCAACCTGGTTTTCACAACCTTTCCTATCTTTGACCTCAAAGTCAAATTCTTGCAGCAGCAATACCCATTTAATCAGCCTTGGTTTTGCATCCTTCTTAGCCATCAGATACCTCAAGGCAGCATGGTCGGTGTGGACCACCACTTTGGTCCCAAGAAGATAAGCTTTGAACTTCTCAAAAGCATACACTATGGCCAGAAGTTCCTATTCAGTGATGGTGTAATTCTTTTGCGTTCCATTCAGTGCTTTGGTAGCATAATATATCAAATGAAATTGTTTATCCCTCTTTTGTCCCAATACAACTCCAAGGGAAACACCACTGGCATCACACATGATCTCAAATGGTTTTGACCAATCAGGTGCAACAATAATAGGGGCCTCAACCAGCTTCTTTTTAAGGCATTCAAATGCCTTCAAGCTCTCATCATTGAAGAAAAACTTCACTTCTTTCTCCAAAAGTTTGCAAAGTGGATTTGCAACCTTCGAGAAGTCTTTTATAAATTTCTTATAAAATCTAGCATCTCCAAGAAAACTATGCACTTCCTTCACTGAAATAGGAGGTGGTAGTTTCTTAATAACTTCCACTTTTGATTGATCAACTTCTATCCCTTTTTTGGAAATTCAGTGGTCGAGAACGATGCCCTCCTTTACCATGAAATGGAATTTTTCCCAGTTAAGCACCAAATTAAATTCAACATATCTCTGTAAGGCTAGACTCCGATTTGCCAAACACATCTCGAATGAATCACCCACCACAGAGAAATCATCCATGAATACCACTATAGTGTCCTCCACCATGTCTAAAAAGATAGACATCACACACCATTGAAAAGTGGTGGGCGCATTGCATAGCCCAAATGACATCCTCTTAAATGCAATGGTGCCATATGGGTATGTGAATATAATCTTCTCCTGATATTCTGGAGCAATGCAGATTTGGTTGTATCCAAAATAACCATCCAAGACGTAATACCATCTCCTTCTAGCCAATATATCAAGCATTTGGTCCATAAAAGGCATCGGGAAGTGGTCTTTCAGAGTCTAAGTATTCAGCATGTGGTAGTCCATTCAAACTCTCCACTCAGTTACAGGCCTGAGTGGAATCAACTCATTTCTTTGATTAGCAACCACCGTCACGCCCATATTTTTAGGCACGCATTGAACTGGGCTTACCCACTTGCTGTTAGAAATAGGGTAAACCACTCCTGTATCCAACCACGATGGGTTAAGACATCGTCGATGCTCTATGGTTGGAATAAAATCTTCCTCAAGTTGAATTTTATGCGTGCAGATGCCCGGGAGAATGCCAATAATTGCGATGGTCCAACCTATAGCTCTCTTGTGCCTCTGAAGTACTGAAATAAATGTGTTTACCAGTTTCTTATCCAAATCAGCCACAATAATAAAAGGTAGCGTGTTCCCATTTCCCAAAAACATATACCGTAAGTGTCCAGGCAGTTCTTTCAATTCCAACACCGGAGGCTTCTCAATAGATGGCTTGGACAGTGGTATTGGTCGATTAGCAAGTTCAAGGTCCAGATTTTTAGGAGCATAATGATATGAACCCATTCCTGTCAAAGCACAAATGGTCTCTTCATACTCTCCGATGCCTTCACTATCATAATTCATCATAATTGCGGCCAAAGGTTTGATAACAAGTTGCTCAGCTATGGACTCTTCCTATTCGTCATCATAATACACATTAAATACTAAGTATACACTCATTTATTCATGTTGATTCATTGAATTACCCACATCAAACCGAACTACTTCATCATTCATCCTGAATAAAAGCTCATTCACTCCCAAATCAATTAACATACTTTCGGTTGCGAGGAAAGATTGACCCAAAATTATGGGCACCTGGAAGTCCACCTTGCAATCCAGAATGACAATGTCTGTAGGGAATATAAAGTTGGACACCTTTACCAACATATCATACAGAATGCCAACACGTCGCTTTACTGACCTATCCACCATCACAAGTTCCATATTGGTGGGTGTGGGATTTCCTAGACCCAACTTTCTATAAACATTTACGGGAATCAAAATAACACTTGCTCCCAGATCACATAATGCCTTGGTGAATTCCATAGTCCTAATTGTACAGGGAATAGTGAATACGCCCGAGTTTGGCTTCTTCTGCACCAAGGTCCTTGTAGAAATAGCACTACAATGGAGTAGATTTTCCTCCAATTCATAGCTCCCAGCTCTTTTCTTAGTCACAAGGTCCTTCATGAATTTTGTGTATCCTAGAATTTCCTTAAGTGCCTCAACCAAAGGCACATTTATTGTTAATTTCTTGAGTATTGCTATGAATTTGCTATATTTTGCATCATCAACCTTTTTTTTCAATCATTGAGAAAAGAGAGGTGGTGGTCTTAGGATAGTATTCAACATCACTTTTTCCTTTTTCTCTCTTTCCTTCTCCTAAGCATTAACAGAACTATCTAGCTTCTTAGACTCCACTAGACTACTTTCTTCGGACTCATCAACAGCTACCTCACCATCTACAGATTTTCCCACAGAAGGGCCAGGTAATATCTTACCACTCCTAGTGGTAATTGCCATACATGAGCCATCATTTCATGGATTCTGAATTGTATCTCTTGGTAACATTCTATTCTTTCTCTGGTTGAATGCAGCAGAAAGTTGGCTTATCTACTACTCCAACTGTTCGATGGCAGTAGAGTGTGAGTGCACCAACTGATTGATGGATGTCAGATCGGTCTTCATGGTGGTTACTCCAGAGTTGGTGGCCTCAACTTCTTTCAAAAATTTCTCCATCATGTTCTCCATGGATAACTTTCCAGAGCTAGTTGCAGCAACTTTCCAATTTCCAGGAGTAACATATAAACCACTCCTGTCATTATTTCTTCTCCAATTTTCTTGCTCTCTGTCTTTGTAATTAGGCTTGTAATAAATGTTCTGACCTTGATTCACTTGGCTATTGCCTCAGAAACCTTCCTAATTATTAGTATAATTTTCCTTTTCTTCAGGCTTCACATCCACTCGGTCTTGAGACGTTACAACTTTCACTTTCTTAGTCTTCCCTAACAATAAGTTCTTGGTGAGAAAGTTCATCTGAGTCTATAGATGGGCCATATCTTGATCTCGCTTCTTATTTCTCTTACATTGTTTAGCAAACATACCAACAGAAATAGTGGGGCTTGCAACCACACTCCCTGGTATGCGAGGCCCGACTCTATTTAGTCATCCTATTTAGCATATCTGAGGCATCTTGAAAAGACAGATCAACAAACGAACCACCAACAACATTATCTATAATCAACTTTGTTATAGAGTTGAGGGCCCTGTATAAAGTCTCCAGCAAGTGTAGGTCTGCCATATTGTGGTTTGAACACTATGTTAGCTTCTTCTTGAATCTCTCCTAAGTCTCATGCAAAGCTTCAGTAGGGAGTTATCTAAAATTGCTAATTTAGTCCCTCAACTGTACCCTTTTGGTAGGTGGAAAAAACTATTCTAGAAATGCTTCTTTCAATTTTCTCCAGTGGAAAATGGAATCAGGCGTAAGCTTATTTATCCACAATGTTACCTCTCCAGATAGAGAAAACGAGAACAACCTCAATCGGATAGCATTCTGGCCCACTCATGGGTTATCAAAAGATTTGCAAATGGTGACAAAATTCACTAGATGCAGGTTCAGATCATCCCCAGAAAGGCCACCAAACAGCCCCTTAAGATTGAGGAGTTGGATCATAGTACTCGTAATGTTGAAATTAGATCTAGGTGCCAACGATAGAGGAATAATTGCACCCATTGCACCTGCCCCATCCATACCATCATCATCATCATTCAGATCATACTGGACCGGCTGGTACTCTTGTCTTCTTTGGAATGGATGGTTCTAGTTAATATTACATGGTACTTGTGCAGCTATCTGCTCGGTACGCCTTAGGTTACCAGGGTTCAATAACTTCTCGTCCCCCAAATCTTTGTCCTCAGGGTTCGGATGTCGTGCATGTTGCCCGATATTTTACACATTCACCTGAGCTTTAGCTAAGGCTGCCAGTCTGTCACCCTCTTTCTATTCTGCCATTCTTTCTATTCGTTGTGGTTCCAGATTTAGTGGTAATAATGTTTCTTTGGAACTTCTGGTGCTTGGCATACACTATAAAATCCTGCAAATAAACAAAAACAATAAATAAATGTAAATCTAGGAAACTTAACTAACAGTCAATTAGCGTATACAAACTTTAGCTTACAGCTGTATTCCCTGATAACAACACCATTTTTGATAACGCTCAAATTACACTCTTTAATAGGTGTAAGCGATCGTTGTCAATATGTAACCCAACTAGGTTGGGGTCGAATCATATAGGGAATGTGGTATGAACTCAAGTTATTTGCGATTTAATCCACTGATAGTTTAATGTTTCCTGAAATGGGGGTTTAGGTTTAACAAGTTGTTGTTTGTCACTTTACTTTCGGCGTTTGTAAATCAAGAGTTTATGAAATAACCAGAACTATATTCACTAGGGCTTCTGGTACATGACAGATGCTAAAAGTGGTTCAAGATTCTCACGGTGGGTAGGATAACAAGCTATCTTTATCGATGTTATGCTTAAATGTATGTCGATCTACTTAAGCTTTTAATTCTCTAATTCTCTCGAAATTAGGGAATTTCTATTTACTGCCCAGATTTTACCTTAGGTTAACCAACCTTGTTACAACACTGATTATTAAATAAAGTATTTTCGAGTCCCTGTTGATAATTCACTTCCTACTATGTTTGATTTCTTTCTCAAGCAAATCAAAGTAGGTGTGTCTAATGTTTGCAACCAACAGACGTTAATTAAAACTTCAAAATTATCAAGAAATTCTACCACCTTTTGAATCTTAAATACTTAGCACCTTATCAAGACCTAACCCTAGATCTTATAACTCAGGTTAATGGAGTTTAACCATTCGTGATGTAACGTACGAAAAACTTAATTGAATTAATGATTTGAAAGATAAACTTACAGAGATGAATAATAACTAGTGAATCGCAGATTAGATCACAAAGGAAAAATCTCAAAATACTGATAATAATCTCTCAAAAATAGTTGTGTTGTTAAAGTCAAGAAGTAAAGAGAGAAAATATTAAAATATGCTGTCCAAAACTCAAGGTGTCGACTCTTTGTAAAATAATAATAATAATAATTTTCTCTAGAAAACCCTAAAACAAAGATAGTTTACCCTAAATAAGGAAACAAATTAATAAAAATAAAAAAGCCTTCGGATTAGCCGACGACATTTGTGATAGTTTATCAGGAAGCTGATGACTTATCACAAATGTCGTCAGCTTCTTGTTTAGTTTTGGCTTTTCCTGCTTAAGGCTGATGACAAACTTGCTAACTTATCAACTACGTGATGGTCTATCATAAAATGTCATCAAGGATTTGCTTCAGCTCTCCTTGGTTGCCTTAGGCTGACGACATTCTTGATAACTTATCAGACCCTTGACGGCTTATCACAAAATTTTGTCATAACTTCCACTTTAGGATAATTCTCTGTCTACTGATGACGACTAACCTGATAGCCTATCACAGGGCTGACGACTTATCACAAATGTCGTCAGCCACACTTGTCTTCAGATTTCTTTAAATTTCAACTTCTTAGCTTCATTTCATATTGGTTCTCTATCATATCAGCTTTACTGCAAAATCAAACATGAACTAATAAAAAATAACTAAAGTTGCTTAGGACCTTGCAATTATTTAGATTTAAAATCCTAAAATATTTTAGCATATGCTCACACATCAAGCCCCCATCCTTAGGTTCACTCGGTGCTAAATCCTACTCCCAACTGAACAAACACTGGTACTGAAATAAACTAGGGTTAACTAGCTATTATTTCTAATAGTGCTCATCATGATCATATCAACTGAATAAATAGGAATATTCATGGTTTAACTGATCATTACTTGAAAGATTTGAAGTTTTGTAAAGCACGTAGGTATCGGGTCTTCATAACCCCCAGCACTGAATGATTATAATTTATGACAACAAGCTTTTAAAATAATAATTTGGGATCATGGTTCAAAACCCAAAAGCATAGACATTTCATCAAACGTGTGAGGATCATAAACTTTAACATGGGATTATCTTTAATATAGGAAATCAACATGATTACATGGCTAAAATCATACTGGGGTATTTAACATGAAATTCACTTGAGCAAGATACGAGAACTAAAATTTAAAGTATGAGGAAATTAAATCCTTTATCGGATCATATATGGGTTGATTTTAATTTGAATTACCAAGAAAAAACATGAATTAAACCCATCTTGAACATATAAAATACCATAGAAAAGGAAAACTCCATAGTTTAATTAAAAGAGAAGGTTTTTGAGATCAATGGGTGAAAGGGACCCATTGATGAATACCCCACACACCTTAAGCTTCTTAACTTAAAGGAAAAACACTAATCTTGATGCTCTTTTGAAGGTTCTTGAACTTGGGGAACATGAATTCTTGATTTCTTGGGGAAAAGTAACTCAATTTTATTCTTGGGAAAAAGGGAGGCTTTTCTTGAGAGGAATTTGGAGAAGAAGGGAAAATAATTCCCTAATTGATCCCCCAAGTCATATTATGAACAATTGGGTTGAGAGGGAAAAGACCCCATTGCCCTTTAGTTATTTAAATTCAAAATTGGATGCAACAAGATCACCGCGATGCGGTCTTATCCTTGTCATTGATTTCCTTCATTGCGATGCGGTCTACCTAACATTGGGAGTAATGCCACATCGCAGGCTTATCACGGTAACCCACTGGTTTCGTGATCCAAACATGACCCCAACCTTGTTAGAAAAATTTAAAATTCCTCTAAGACATACCTTTTACATCTCTGAAAATGAATCAACTCAAAACTAATATCTCGGGGTAGGGAAGACCAAAATAAAAATTCTCAAAGTTAGAGGGGTCTTTAAAATGTCCCTAACACTTAGTGAACATTTTAAGCCTTAAGCCCCTTATTCATACAACTAAAAGCTGAATCGAGATAACATTAGTACGGGGTATTACATCTCAAGAAGGACCAATACTTGAAACCATGTTTGTTGTCCTATAGGTCTTGATGATCGTGTGCATAGTTCACACATTATATATATATTTTTGGAATGGTTGGAGCCTCGGTGGCTTTGGAACTTCCTCAAATTTTTCTAATTTATGTGATCAATATGCAGTGGGACCCTTTTAGCAGGAAAAGCTTAATCCATATAGCCTGTAGGTGCCTTTAGGATAGTTAGAGATACACAGTCCAGGTTAATGATTTTAAAATTCATGCTTAAACCTTGTCCGCTATCACCCTATCTTATATATATATACATACACACACATATATATGTATGTTAACATGTATATAGAGTTTTGGTTTGTTTTGATATGGAATTATTTTATCCCTTCCTCGAGTTACATGCTAGCGCTCACCCTAATAACCATCCTCAAATGCTATATCATTTCATGATGTAGGATCCTAGGGTTTTTTCCATTTCCTCATACAGAGTTAGGTGATTCTAGTTCGTTGGTTGGTTTGGGTTGAAGTGGTAAGCCACTATCTTCAGGAAGGCTGTACATTTCATTGCTTTCTTTATGAGTACCAAAATCCCATTAGTTTCTTTTCATATTTTGGATTCCCTTTTTGGCCATGGTCAGGGGCATGTACCGAACTAACTTGGTATTTCAGTTTAGAGGATTTTGTGGACAAAGTAGGGGTATGGTTTTATTTTGGACTGTTAGTGTCCCTTTTTGCTATATTATCCATCTTGCTTATTTGATTGGTTGTCTTGAACTGTTATTTATATTGTGTTCTGGTTGGCTAGGATAATGGGGTGGTCTTTGGTCCTCGATATATTTGAGACACCCGTCATGACTAGGACCTAGTTTGGGTCTTGATACCTTCATAGTGTGACTCCTATTTTAGTTCAATGGGATAATTTAATGCTTCAAAATCAAGAGAATATTTTGAATATAGATTCTTCTATTATTAATGAGATATTAGCAGGGATTGCTCCAAATCAAGTGAACTTATCCTTGATTTCTATGGATAGTATAGATTAGGTATGTAGAGTTCTTGAGGACAGATCCTCATCGGTTTGATGGAGACCCTAGGTTTGATGCTTATATGTTCTTGCTAGTTGCCATGAGAGATTGCATAGGTTGGACTTGGTGAAATCTGATAGACTAGATTTCACCACTTTTCGATTCTTTGGACCAACTTGATAGTGGTAGAGGACTTTTATAGAGAGTAGACCTGTTGGATCACTGCTTCTTTTATGGGATTAGTTTTCTCAAGAGTTTCAAGAGAATTTTGTATATATACATGAGAGGATTGTGGACCATAGGCCTCATAGATTTGAGGACGATGGCGATATGTATGATAGAGGCCCAGCTCCTAGTGGCTATTCTTGAAGAAGATTAGATTATGGTAGTCCTTTAGGTACTTTTGGTCTAGTTTAGCGGGCTCAACTTTTTTGGGTGTTTTATGTGTAGGGATCTCTTGCACTAATTGAGGGATTTCCCACAACTCAGATGAAAAAACAATTTATCAACTGCTCTATAAGATGATAGATCTTAGTATCATTTTTCACAAAATAGACTTGAGGTAGGATATCTGGTACCTTAGCCAAATGTATGATTTTAGTACACCTTTGATTTGTCTTTTTAGTTTTTGACTGTGGTCTTTGGTTCTACTATATGTTTATTTATTCAACATTGAGCCTTGTTATAAATTGTGATTATTTTCCTAGTCTATTGATTTTGCTACTCGTAGTTGATTCTTTATTGGGGGATTAATTATAGGTTTGGCATATTGAGATTATTGGATGTCAAATAGTATTTATCAGTGGTAGACTTTTGATATTTGAGACTTTTTGTGTGACTATTTAACAAGGGCTACAAATAAAGGACTCCAATTGGAAGGAAACGGTTTTCAGGCGTGTATGCCTTACGATTTGTTACTTCCTTAGTGACTAGTTTGCTCACACAGAAAGACTTATGGGTTTTGAGATACTCCTCGATTAGACTTGGAGGATTCAGCTCATAAGAAATCTTGCTCTTGATTTGAAAGGAGTTTCAGATGGAATGGAAAACTGGTTTGTGGCATTTGTTATATTGGCAGCTAAGCGACTTAATGGAACATTCTTGTTCATTAGTTTTTATTAGAATATGTATTATTACTCCTTGATTCTTATATTAATGAATACCAAATGGGACTTAAATTAGGAAAAATATAAGAGACTAGTACATATGGAATTTTTATATATTAAAAATTTAGCTATGGTTTGAGTTTGAAAATCAAAGTCGTGATCATGTGGTTCAATAGTATTTTTGTAGAGTCTAGCGGTGATTCTCCCAAGACTTGATTTGTGATTAGCGCATTTGTTAATGAGATATAGTTATTGTTGCATTTATTCTATGATTTGATTTTCCCTGATATGATGAGGTTCTTACATGTATATGATCAAAGAGGCTCTTCGATCTATTAGATTATGAACGACTTCCATTGTAGAAGACACTTGGGTTTTAAGATTGCATAGGTTATGGTGATGAGTCCTGTGTAGTTTATGATGTTTCTTAGTTGCCTCAAAGGGTTGATCATAAGAACATGACTAAGGTATAGTGTTTTAAGTATTCTATGTGTGGCTTTTGAGGATTTTAGTGGATTTGATTGTTGATTTCTGACTTAGCAATTTTAGTTTGGGGATATAGTGTTGTCTATCTGACAAATATGGTATCAAACTTAAGTAGTTTGATTTAGGATTTTCGTGATCAAATATGTGCTTCCATGGTTTTCTTGGCATTTTGTCGGCCAAGGATGATTTTTGGTTTTGTTGTCGTACATAATAGTTTATAGGGTCTTAGACAGATATAGGTTAGATGGGTATATTTTGAACTTCAGTTGTGTTCGACTCAGTTTTAAGTATAGAGGAAGTTTGATAATAAAGGATTCCATTGGGTCCAAAATGTAATTTATGATCAATTTTCACTATTATTTCAAATTTGTAGGGTTCCACATAAGTTTCGAGGGTCAAAAATAAGTTTTGAAAATTATTGGGTTTTTGGCATGGAAGTTCTTCTTTGTGAATTCAAAGAAGGACCATTTTTTGACTGATAAATACCAAAAATTGTTCTTCTCAAATGAGGCGGTGATCCTGAGAATGTGAAGAATCAAATTTTCACCTGGACAGTGCTTAAATCGGAAAATCACAAAGTGTTAGTACTTTTGACATTTCGGGAGCTAGGAAACTCCATTTAGGCAATCCTTAATATGTTTTTAGGAAACTCCATTTAGGCAATCCTTAATATGTTTTTCTTTCATGATCATTGTCTATCTGATTAAACTTTCATATTACTTATTTTCCAAGAATATATATCCTATTTATTAAGATTTATATCCAAAGTTGAGATTCAAAAATCAAATTTCCACCATTTTAAAAGTTTCCAAGTTCCTTTTTGAGAGTTTTAAAGTGGATTTTCAAGATTAGAGTTTTAGGTGAACTTCTAAACTAGTGTTTCACTATTTACCATTGATTAATTCATGTTTCCATATCTAAATCTTTGATATTAAACTTGATTTTGGTGGTTTTGCCTAGTAAATACAATTTTTTTTTTCTCAAATTCAAGTTTGATTTCAACTTATTTTAGTTGCATTTTCATTTAGAACCCTAAAATTATGGGAAACATGATTCATAAATTAAATTTTGATTTTATCCCCTTAGTTAGGGAATAATTTTTTGAAGCAATTTTAGACTCAAAACAAATATAGTTGATATGAGTATCGTTAGACTCCTTTTGACCTAAAGCTAACATATTTGTTCAGATTGGACGTGTTTTGTGATGATTCTAGGGATATAGCTTTTGTTTGATGACAGGACTAAGTTTTGACTTGTAGATCTTTTTTACAGGAAAGTTGAGATGTACCTTGACATTCTCTTAAGTGTTTATGTGTTGTATACTTATTTTCTTGTATTTTTGCACATCATTTAGGATTGGGGCTCCTGCTTGAGCAAAATGGGGAGAATCTATGTAGGTACATGAGTCTTTAATGGATTGTAGCTATATAGTGGCTTATCCTGGTTAGTTTTGCTTCTTGTGAATACCCTTAGAGTTGATTGTAGATAGTTAACAGTTCAACCTGAAGATTATTAGTGATTCTTCTATTTAAGAACTTGGAACGTGTTTAGTGGATGTTGCTGAAACAATTGGGGTTTAGAGACCTTTTGGGGGATAACTATGATATTATTATCTTTTGATGAAATAATTGAGGGTTAGAAAATTTTAGAGTATAAAATGAATTATTAATAGTTGTTGTCACTATCAGAGTTTATTATTGCTTTTTAAGGCACATAATTAGCTAGCGTAGTTTTCTTTAATATTTTAGTCTAATGAGTTCATTCATGAAAAAGATGAGACTTGTTGGACTGAATAAGCTAGGTTTAGAAAGTTTCATGATATATTATTATTGGGATTATTGGTAATTTTGTGTTGTCGTGTGGGAGGTTTATATGAACAGTTGACTTGAGAAATTATATATTATAGTGTGCCTGAGTAGGGGCTTATATGCATACTATTATTCATTGGAGAGAAGATATTGTTATGATGCCTGAGTTGGGGCTTGAGTTAATATCATTGGCCTTGATTGTGCATTAAATTTCCATATTTACTATTGTGTCACCTAGTAGGTATTGACAAGTTATAATAGGCCTTATCAAGGTATTAAATTTCCGTTCCATACTGATGATACTAGAGTGAGGGGGTTGAAATGATATTATTGATGTCTAACATGACTATTAATTCTAGCGGTGCAAAGAGATGACTGATATTATAAATTATTAAAACATTGAGTTAATTCTGAGCTAAATTTTACACGTATTGAATGGATAATCATCTTCATACAGTTTGGTTGTGACCGTCATATTCTTTTTTCATATATACATATTCATGAGACAATGGTACCATAGAGAAATGCCAATTTTGAAAGAAATGATACACTTTTAAAAATGCCTAGATTGAGTGATATGATGGTCAGATTGATTTAGATATTAGAAACACTTAATAAGAACCTTGATCCATGAACATTCGCCTAAGAGGTGAAAGAAACATTTTATAGAAACCTTGATTTATGAATATTAGCTGGAGAGGTGAATTGAGATATGAGAAATTATATGGGTTGAGAACCTCCCATGGGTCCTACCTTGGAAGCTGAGGCTCGGTAGGTGTATACAGAAATTGTGATAACTTTCAATCATTTGTTATCATCCCATCATCATCACTACATCTCATTGCATCACCTTTCTTTGGTATGTTTTTATATTGTGTTTGAATATTTACTTTTGTATTGAATTACAATGATTTTACCTTATTTATGATATTGTGTATTTTGCGTTCATTTCACAATATTTCATCATATTATACTACCTCTTGGTTGACGAGGGAGTTGAGATATTCATGAAACATGTGGTATTGCAAGTGCTTAATTAGCGAGACATGTAATGTCGCACCTATTGGTAGCATGAT
Source organism: Capsicum annuum (assembly GCF_002878395.1). Taxonomy (NCBI): domain Eukaryota; kingdom Viridiplantae; phylum Streptophyta; class Magnoliopsida; order Solanales; family Solanaceae; genus Capsicum; species Capsicum annuum. The sequence continues at coordinate 23,055,553 of NC_061114.1, forward strand.
ATTCACTTTTATATATACTCTCACTATTTTATCTCAGATTTTTGGTCTAACATATTAGATTAAGCCTGACATATTGTGTTAGTGAGTCTCCTCCATAAATGACTTTTCTTAATACTTATCAAAAATGACTAGTATTGACTCACCTAGACCAATGCACCTACTATGTATATTGATGAGAATATGACTGTTGTGTTGGGATACCTGATAGGACAAACTGGTGTATTTGTCGGTTATAGATCTATTGGAAAACCTTAGTTAGTTGGGGTGGTAGTTCTATCCATCACTTTGGATTAGGGTTGGTTATCAATGATGCTTGCTGAGTACATGTGTTTCATACTCACTCTTGCTTTTCTTTTCTTTTTTTTGCTATTTTGCACCCCGTAGATGTATTCATTCAAGTAGTAAAACTTAGAATACATTCCTTCAGAGTTGTTGTTATAGAGATAAGGTAGTGGCTAATAGACATCGAAGTTTATCGGATCTGTCTATAGTTATCTTTTGCTTATCCATATTTAAGATACTTTAGCTATTGATATTATTCTGTATTTAGAGTCTTGTACTTGTGACAACCAGATCTGGAACGTACATTTGAGACTTTTATTTTATTTATTTTTATATATTGGGATTATAGACATTCTTCTTCTTCCACTTCTTTTTTTTTAAAAAATTATTGAGTTTTTGGTAGGGACAAACCTACTTGTCCAGAAGATGTGACAAGTGCCATTATATACCTATTTTGGTTCTTGACAAAACCAAACTCTCCAAACTATGTGATACTCAAACCGAAGTAACTTGGAGAACTGGTGTAGCTACCAAACCAGGTAGAGCCTAAACTTGGTCCACCTTGTCAACTGGAATCTGATCATCTTCAACCCCAAAGGCCAATGTCCTAACTAGAACCTAAGTGAGTGCCTAAGATATATTCTTCGTCAACCTCAGTTTCTGTCCCTTGTCCGATGCCATGTACATATATCCTAACATGGGCATCATGCATGGCTGCTAGAATGGGCTTTCATATACCACCGATAATTAAAATTGTTGCTTCTATGCATATTAATCTACGTTATAATACCCTTCTAACATAAAGACGAGTTGAGGACTTTTCTATCGATAGTGTTTTGACAAATACTCCAGATAGGGTCAAATTTAGATGAGTGTATCTCCTAGAATATATTGATTAACGTATCCTACTGTATATCAAATGAAATATCTTAGAGTCAAATTTCCAATGCATCTAGTTTTACCTTAATCAAATATCGGGGTGGAATGTTATGATCATTTTTCCTCAGCATATCCATCTCTCATCAATGTGATGACTAGGCTGATAAGTCATCAACAAGTTGACGACCCATCATCCAAGTCATCAACCTTAGGAAAAAACTCTGAAGAAGGCGACGACTACATTGATAAGTAATCAACAAGTTGATGACCCATCATCCAAGTCGTCAACCTTAGGCAACCCATGAAAGAAAGTTGACGACTAGGCTGATAGGCTATCAACCAAGTTGATAAGCCATCAACTAAGTCAACAACTAAAGAATTTCAGAAAATTTTATTTAGCTCCAAAGGGGTATTTTGGTATTTTCCTCTCCTCAAACCCTATCCCCTACGACTTAAGATCCTCTATTGAGCGTATTTTTCCCAATTCTCAAACACATAACACATTACTTCCTCTCCCATACTCATGAACAACCATCTAGGGTTTTCTTCAAGATCATCTCCCAAGTCTCAAGATTCAAATTCAAGAATATCAAGAATATCAAGATTATGGTTCCTCACCCAAAATTCAAGCCTCTCTTTTCATGATCAAGAAATTCAAGCTTCCTTCCCCAAGAAAGTAAAGTTTCAATTTCAAGATTTCTTTAAGAATCTGTTTAATTAAGGTATGTGGGGTAATGGACAAGGGTATCCTTTCACCCTTGTGTCCAAATTGCATAATTTTAAGATTTTATTTACTTTTTTAGAAGTAGGGTTTATAACCATGTTTATATAATCTTGAAGCATGTGATTATTATGAGATTTAAAGCTTTAAGTATATCAAGAAGTGCTTATGTTTATGTTTTTAACTTATAAGATTTATATTATGAATGAGATTTCACTATCTTGACTTGTTATTCTTTGTGTATTTTGAGAATTATATTGATCATGAAGTTTTGTTATGAATTACCATGAGTTAAAGCAAAAATTGTAATCCCTAAGATTAAGTATTGATATTTTCAGAAGATTTTACTTTTAAGCATTCTATGACAAGTTTATTTCAAGATTTAAAGCAAGAATTGATCTTTTGATCCTCAGCTAAGAGATGGAATCCACATTTTTTCATCTTAATTATAATTTAAAGCAACGAGAAGCATAACTGGCTTTCATTATAGACCCTTATGCTATTTTAAGGTGCATTTCCTAAAGTATTAGCACTAAGTAAAGGAGTAGTATTTAGCACTGAGTTCGGTATATGTCATAGTGCACATGCCTCAGAACTACTAGCCAACATAGGTTAAGCTTATTCCCAATATGGATAAAGTTGCAGATAGTAATCACTTTAGTTAAGGTCCTATTTCGATGGAAAGGGTAGGATAGCTCTCCATAACATGGGTAAGACGTTGGACTCCATGATAGCTTACATGGTTTATGTTAGTTAGACAAACCTCCCTAAGAAAGAATAAAATAAAAGCTTTTAAAAACTAAGTGTAAAGACTCACAATCTTATTCAGATATTGCTTTACACAAGTTATTATCTATGATATTTTAGCTTTTCAATTTACGTATGATCAAGGTGAGTTTTTTACACTTGGCCTGCATGATTTTAAAGTATACCCAATTTAAGTTCTACCTATTCTACATTTCTCTAAAAAGAAAGAAGAAACAAGTAAAGCCTTCAAAAACTAAGTGTTATGGCTCACAAATTTATTCTTATGCTTCATTACTTATGTTATGATTTAGCAGTTTTTGTTTTATTCAAGCTCAAGGTGAGTCATTTACACTTAGAATGCATTATTTGAAATTTTATATGAATGTTCAACTACTGTTTTACTTATGCATTCACCCCTATATACTCAGTACATTCCAGAAGTACTGATCCACATATATGTCTATGTGCTACATTGTCTCATAATGTAGGTACCAGTTGTAGCCCACACATCATAATCATACAGTGTACGACTTTCAGTTAGCAGGTGATGAGCCCTTTTGATTCAAGGGCCTGAGTTTATTATAGTTCGAGTAGAATCTTGTTTTCTTTATTCAGTCGTATGATCAAGGATAGCTGGGGGTCATGTCTCAGCTACCTATAGTCAGTATTAGTAGATGCTTCATAGACAGTCAGTAGAGTTGATGTATTTGATTTCAATTTTGTTTTATATAACCAGAGTTGTAATCGTTTAAGCAGTTTTATATTGAACCTACTTAGTAAAGACTTGTCTTCCATATATTTCTTTTAGATTATTGTATCTTATTTAGTTGCTCACGAGTTATGACATTATAAGGGTTCTCTTGGAATCACTTGTGTCCTAAGCACCATGCGACATCCAGAGGGGGGTAGTCTCGGGGCATTACAATATGTCTCAAACACTTTTGTGAGAGAATAACAAAAATAATCTTTGTAATAAAGGAAGTGAACTTTCATACAATAAGGAAAAAATAAAAGGATATCTAATATCCTGTGGCCTCTCAAAGATGGATAACAAACATCTTCGAACCAATTTGTAAGACTCTATTAGACTTAACATTTACTATTGAGACCAATAAACTTATGGCTCTGATAAAAACTTGTCAAGACCTAAAATATGAGTTGTGATGTCACCTACCATGCCCCCCACAGAATCGGTACCTAGCCAAATATTCAAATGATAAAATCTACTAAATATTCAAAATAAGAAAGAATAATACTAAGTATTACCTTGAATATCATAAACAATAAGGTAAAGAAGCATGAAAATAATAAGCAATCCAAAAATCTCATTTTCACTGATTCAAGCATATAAGAGTAAGAAAATAACATTGAGTCTTAAGCATCAAGATATAAGGAAGTTAACATAACATAGGCAAAAGAAATTTGATAGGTACTAGAGTTAATCAACCACTACCTCTAAATGTCAAAAAAATCCCAAGCTGCAACTCTAAATCAATGCATTAGAGTAGGTGGCTCAGTACTTGCACATAAAATAGAAAAATAAACAAGTGTGAGTACCAAACCACATGTACTCTACATCATCATTGATCAATGCTAAGTTAAAGTGATGGCGAGAGACTCCTAAACCGGTATACCAACTTTAACCTTGAAGCACTTACAAACAGGAAAGCCACCTCTAGACTAGATAATGAACATCAATGATAAGTATCGTTAACATTATCTAATTTCACAATTACTCATTCTAGAACAATGTCAAGAATGAAAAATGCCTATAATTTGAGAGAATATCTTTTGAGGAAGCTACTAGAATCTTTGAAATTTAAATATTATTGGGAAAATCTATATTCTTTTCATCCTTTAGAACTATATCACATCCTTTATTGCCAACCATTCCTCATGCTGACCTGGCTATGAGGGATCTGGATTTAGCCTTGATATTGGTGGGTCATAGGTTGTAACTGGGAAGTCAGATCCCGTCTTTCTACTGGTGGTGCATACGTCTTAACTGGGAACTCTTTATGATTACACATTTCTATTTTATAGGCAAAGTACAAAAAATGGTGCACATCTCGACTAACCTAAATATCATAAGTGATTTTATCACTTATGCTTAGGGGACATTATTGGATAATAATATCGAGAACACAGAGAGAAATTTACATTGGTTACACCCTTTAAATATTGGTTTTTCCACATTTAGATATAATAGGTAGATCCATAAAAAGATCAATACATAAACGCCCTGCATTTTGACCATAAAAAATTTCCTGAGTATTGAACTCACCATCCTAGTAACGACTTACCATACTAGTCGTATGGTTTGGGTATAGGTTAGGTGACCCTAATCATAGGGAGTCTAGTAGATGGTGGTTATGATTCTTCTATGGTTACGGTTGGGGTGGTACAAGTCGTTAGGGATAGTGATAGTTTATTGGTCGGTCCCTTAATCAAATCAGAAACTTAGTGACTTGACTTGGATCTTAGTATAAGTGGATCAGTAAGAGCCATAAGTATAGGGTATGAGTGGTATAATTGAGTTGTAAGTTGTCCTGTGTCAATCCCTTTGGATTTTGTCTTGTGTATGACTAGGACATACTAATCGTATGGTTTGGTAATGATTTGGGTCAGATAGTCATAGGGTGGGAAGTGTGTGGGTGTCCAACTTACTGTATTAGTGATGTCTCAATGGTACTAGTTGTATGTTGTGGTCATGAGTCATGGGATCGAACCGTAACCACCTGCGGTATTTATACAATTTTAAGTTGGGGACATTCCGGGCATTTTCCCATTTTAACTCCTTTTTAGTCCACGACTTAAAACACTTTTGAGGCTTCATCAACCTATTATTTCTAATCAAACACTTTTAAAATCTCTCAAACTCTCTATTCAAGAAAGAGTATACGGTTTCTTCAAGATAATCAATCAAGGCTCTCAAAGGTGGTTTCTCTTTGTCTTTCTTGGTGTCTAAGGCATGTTACTCCACCCTCATTATTATTTTACAAAGAGAATGTATTTTAATATATGGTTTTCGGGATATAGTTATGATTTGAAATAATGGTTGGGGTTTTTTGGATGTTTATGGTTGAACTACATTTTTTTCATGCTTTGAGTATGTTTTTGACATTATGGGATGAACGTTAATGGTAAATGGATTGAAGGGTATTATTGATTCCCAAATTACTTGGTGATAGTTTTGAAACTTATGCCCCCTCAACCTATTTGTTAAATGCCAATGAGAATGATTTTGTCATATTGTTTTACTACTCTTTCTATCTTTGCATTGCGTAAATAGTAATGGAACCTAAATTAGTTTGGTTAATTCTAAATATTTTGGAAAGGCCTTGGTGGTCATTGTTTTGGTTTAATTGGAAACTTGTGATTCAACTTGGTTTAATGGTTTTGGTATGGCATAAAAGGATAGATTTGCAAGCTGTAATTTTTATATGACATTACCAACGGTTTTTGGTAAGTGGTTAGAATGTGTAATTGGTTTTAATATAGGATTAAAAAGGGTTGTGTTATCAAAATTAAGGAAGGTGAAGGTATCGGGGCGACTAATATTGGAAACTCATATTTGTCAATGTGAGGTTTGGTAATAGTGATCGTGTGCAGGATGTCATACTTTATATTTTCGGAGATGTACTAGTTATCTCAGGTATTTCTCTGATTTGTGAAAATAACATACACCGGGGCCCTTTAAGTATGGGGAGCTGAACTTATATATCCTGTTGGTGGACATTTAGGATGGTAGAGCTACACAACCCAGGTTAAGGTTTTAAATGCATGCTAAACATGTTTCCCTCTCCCGATATGATATATATGTATATATGTGATTGTATATGGTTATTTGATTTGGTTTTAACTAATGACGTTATTTTATCTTTATCCTTAAGTGCATCCTAGAGTTCACTTTACTAACCATTTTTGGGGGTTGTATCCCCACATGATGTAGGAACCGCCCATACTACCATTCCTCCTACTTAGTGACTTGGATTCGGGGATAACTTTGAGTAAGATTGAAGTGATAAGATTTCATACTCCAAAAGACTTTATTTCATGCTATGGACTTTTTTTCATTATTTTTTTTCTTGGATTTTAGTTTTGGCTATGGTAGGGGGCATGTTCCAACTAGATGTTGATTGATTCTGGTTAGAGGCTTTGTCAAACTATATGGGCATAGGTTGTGTCGGTATTAGTGTCAGCCTTGGTATTGGTATTAGCATTAGGGTTGGCATCGGTTACATATTTGATTAAGGGTGTTTCCATTATGAATATAGGACTTATTTAATGTCTTTGAATTATTATTAATTTATATTATTATATGTTTGGAGCTCATCTAACATAGAGTGCAGGACAGTGATGGTTGGGTATTGGTGGTGGTCTTTGATCCTGGTTGGACTTGAGAATCCTGACATGACTAGGCCTTGGTTCAAGTTATGTTAGATTAGTATCAGAGCCCAAGGTTCAGGGTCAATTAGGTGTCTAACAAAGTCATGTCGTGTAGACTCTCTTTTAAGGGTGTGTTGTGCACTACACTCATAAGGGAGAGGTTTCTTGAAATACCCTAGGTTTGGACTTTCTAGGTATCATACAACTCAACATATTAGGTGTATGGTGGTGGTATAGGTCAGGTGACCCAGTCATAAATTATCCAGTGTTGGGTGGTTGATTTTCTAGATTGGGTATGATTTGGGTGGGTACGAGTCATATGGTTGGTGATGGGTCATAAGGTTGGGTTTTTCCTTCACTTAATCTAAGAGTTAGTAAATTAACATGAATCTGAGTACGAGTGGCTCACCATGAGTTGTAAGGTAGGGTACAAGTCATACCATTGACTCGTATATTGGGCAGTGTCCAAACCTTTCCTTTGATTCTATTATAGGTATGATTTATGGGTACCAATTATATAATTGGGTATGAATTGTACATAAGAGTCATAGGTTGGTTAGTATGGTGGTTTAAGAATCTTCTTGGGGTACGAATAATGCGTACCACTTGTACCTTAGGGTACGGATAGTGGGGTGGTCATACTCTTCTATAGGAAATTAATACAGTTTAAGTGGGGGTCATTTGGGCATTTCCCTTTATAACTCCTTGCGACCCCATGACTTAAAACACCTTTTTGGGGCTTTATAACCTATTTTCAATCAATCAAACACTCTAAAGTCTCTCAAAATCTCTTAAGGCTCTTGGGTTAAACAAAAGGTAGGGTTTCCTCCAAGGTGATCAATTGAGGATCTTAGGGGTGATTTCTTTTTATCTTCTTCTCACTCGAAGGAAAGTTTCTCCTCCCTCATTGTTAGTTCCAACTAACGGCATGTTTTAAGAATTTTTTTCATGGTATAATTATTGTATGATTTTGGGGTTTCAATATACTTTAGGATTTTTTGGTTTTTAATGGTTGGTTATGGTTTGCCATGTATTTTACTTATGGTTTTCATATTACTATGGTGGTTTAAACACTTGATTGCATGGGAATAATTAATTGGTTATTGGTTTTAGCTTTGGGAACACTATGCCCCCAATGTGTTTGATAAAATGCCTAGGAGAATGCTTTTACTATATTATTGAACTTTTAGTGGAACTATTGCAAAGTACAACTTGGTAATGGAACCTTATATGAAATAAATGGTTTGGAATTATTAAATGGTAAGGTCTTGGTGGTCATGGTTGGTTTAATTGAAGTCCTTGTGGGGTACAAGGGAATCCCCCCAGCAAACTAAGTAATGAACTATACTTAATGTAATTTATTGGTACATAGGAATCCCTTCTTCTTAATAATGACTAAATACGTTGCTTACAAGCTATAGTCAGTATGACGATACCACAACTTATACCCTTGGTTAGTAATAAATAGAATGGTTGTTCGATTGTGTGGTAATGGTTTTTATTAGGCAATAATGGTGGGGTGTGATAGCCAATCATGATTGTTTAAGTTCAATGGATGGACATTGGAAATTCATGTTTATCGACATAAGGATTGGTCATGGAAACCATATATGATACTTACAAGGCATATGGGAATCCTTTAAGTACACTTGTACAGATGTATCATGGAAAGCGAAGGGTACTCAGAAATCCCCAACTCTTATGGTATCTTCGGTTCATGTGACTATATGTATCGAGGCCTATTCAGGGGGTTAACTAGACCCATATATCCTGTGGGTGGTTCTAGGATGGTTAAGTTATACACACCAACGTTAATGGTCTTAAAGAAATGCTAAACCTGGTTCTCTTTCCAAGTGTGGTTATATGTATGTATTTATGGTCGTGAATGCAAATGTTTGGTTTACTTAGTTTTCAAGGTTTGCATATTTTATCTTATCCCGAGTACTTGCTAGCGTTTACTTGCTAACCCATCTTCGGGCGGTTGTATCCTCATGCGATGCAGTAACCGGCCATTCTACTCCTTATGCTTAGTGTTCGGACTCAGGATCAGCTCAATTGCATTAAAGTGGTGAGCTTTCATACTCCAAAAGGCTCTATTTCATACCATGGATGTCTTTACATACGTTGGTTCTTTCATGGATATTGGTTTTGGGTATGGTTGAGGGCTTATCCTAATTTAATATTGTTTTACTTTCTGTTAGAGGCCTTATACTACTACTATAGGTTGGAATATGCGGTGTCGAAAGTGGTGTCAGCCTTAGTATTAACATTGGCATTGGGGATGATATTATTTGACTAAATGTATGATTGTTCCATTCTAATATGTTATGTTTCAGACATACTTTTGGTTATTAATTTGGTTTGGTTTTGGTTATTTGTAGGATACGAGTTGGTTGGACTTGCTTGGGTTGGTCATTGTCATAGACCTATCCCAAAGTTTGGAGTTTTAATAAACTCTATCTTATTATATATTTGGAATTTATCCAACTCAGGGTAAGTGTTTGGAGGTTGGGTTGGATAACGAGGGTAGTCCCCGATCCTGGTTGGACTTGAGATCCCATTACAACAAGGCCCCAGTTCGGGTGTGTCAAGTTGGTATTAGAGATTTAGGTTCATGATAAGTTTGGAGTCCATAAATTCATGTCGAGTAGAGTCTCTTTTAAGGGTGTGTAGCGCGCTACACTTGTAAGAATAAGGACTATAAGGCATTTAGGAATGTTTCTCTTCTTTGTGTTCTATTTTCAAGATTTGAGTCCATGTTCTGGAATCTTCTCAAATTCTTATTTGTTTGCTTTTTAGATCATGCCTCGATGATCTAAAGTGTGCAAAAACTCTTCTATCCCAATTGGGGACAATATTAGTGGGACACATTCTACTCAGGGAATCCATATATGGTCTAGGGTTCCAGTCCCTAACTATTTTGGGGTTCCACCAATTCCTTCTAGTCCCTCTCAGGCAGATGTGATGAATGTGAAGTTTTGTCAGCCGACTTATATGATTGCTCAGTTAGTGGCTTCTCAGACTAAGCGTAGTGCATCTACTATTCCATCTTTCGAGGATGCAATGGTTGACTAATTTATAAAGTTGAGTCCTCCAACCTTTACTAGTGTTAAGGTGGAGGATGATCCTCAGGGTTTTTTGGATGAGATAGAAAATATATTCAGGATTATGCAGCCTACAAATATAGAAGGGGTGAATTTTGTTTCCTAGCAGCTAAAGGATGTGGTGTACCAATGGTACGAGGAATAGGATCATTCAAAAAGAGAGGTTGATGAGTCATCTATGTGGGAAACTTTCTCCAATGCATTTGTCGTCGACTTCTTTCTTCAGGAGTTGAGGGAAGCGAACGCGAAGGAATTTGTTAATCTCAAGAAAGGGAAGATGTCGGTCAAGAATTATGCCTTAAAATTTCACTAGTTATCTAGGTATGCTATAAAATTGGTATTTGATATAATGGCTAGAATGAGAAAGTTCAATTCATGACTATCTTAGGATTTGATCCTTGAAAGCAAGATTGCATTACTAATCAAGGTAATGAATATTTCTAGGTTGGTTATTCATATGCAATAGGTGGAGGAAGAGAAGAAAAAGCAGTCTGAGGTAGGTAAAAGAAAGAGTAAGAGGTTTACATTCTTTGAGCAAGGTGGTTAACAACAAGGTGGTCTACATGGTGGTAAGTAGCCAAAGAAAAAGTTGGGGAGTTCTAGTTCTTTCTCTACAGCTAGTGCTCCTAACCCGAAGAAGTTGGGTGATAGGCATCAGTAGGGTGGCGATAACTTCAAGGTATAGGGTGCCCAATCTTAAGCTAATGGGGCACAATTGGCTTTATTGTGTCCTTCTTACAGGTTTTATGGTTCGTTACATCGGGGGTTTTATGATGATCAGAAGGTAGGTGCTTTAAATATGGTCAACGATGCTATATTCATAGAAATTATTCGGTTGGTAAGGTTGATTCTAGAGTGAATAAGGCTCCAGTTGCCTCTCCATCTGATCTTACCCCAAAGGGTGCTGCTTCTGCATCTATTTTTGCTTTTAGTATTGGTACAGGACGAAATAGGTTATATGTTTTATGACCTGACAAAAGTCTGAGGCATCGCCAGATGTCGTGAATGGTACGTTACAACTCTTTTCTTGTGACTTGTATTATTTGCTTGATTTAGGGTCCACTCTTTCTTATGTGACCCTATTTGTGGTTGTGTATTTTGGTTTTGATCCCAAGGTTATTTCAGATCCTTTTTCTATTTCTACCCCTGTAGGTGACTCTATGGTTACTAAAAGAGTCTATAGGGGGTGTGCGGTATCTGTTGGTAGTAAGGAGATTTAGGTGGATTTCTTTGAATTAGATATGGTGGAATTTGTTGTCATTCTGGGGATGGATTGGTTACACTCGTGCTATGTGTCCTTAGATTATCAAACCCATAAGGTTTTATTTATATTTCCTGGTGAACTGGTTATTGAATGAGAGGGTTGTTTCTTAGCTCCTAAGGGAAGATTATTTGATATCTTAGGGCTCAGTGGTTAATCTCTAAATGGTTTCTCTATTATTTAGTCCGAGTTAAAGACTCTAACTCGAAAGGTCCTTCTTTACATTCGGTTCTACTGTTTAATGAGTTTCCTAATGTCTTTTTGGATTATCTTCCTGGTGTTCCTCCGGATAGGGAGATTGAGTTTGGGATTGATTCGGTTCTATACACTCATCCAATATATATTCCTACTTATAGAATAGCTCCGACTGAGTTGAAGGAACTTAAGGAGAAACTTAAGGATCTTTCTTATAAGGGTTTTTATCCATCCTAGTTTATCCACATGGGGTGCACCAATGTTATTCATGCATAACAAGGATGGTTCCCTTTAGATATACATTGACAATAAGCAGTTAAATAAGGTGATGGTTAAGAACAAGTATCCTTTTCCAAGGATAGATTACATGTTCGATCAGTCACAAGGTGCCAAGTTCTTCTACAATAGTGATCTTAGATCTGGGTATCATTAGCTTAAGATTAGGGAGGTGGAAATACCTAAGACGGCTTTTTGTACCCGTTATGGGCACTTTGAGTTCTTAGCAATGTCATTTAGTTTGACTAACTCTTCAGCAACGTTTATGGATTTTATGAATAAGGTATTTCATTAATTTCTAGATCTTTTGTTGTTGTGTTCATTGATGACATCCTGGTATATTCTAAGAGTGAGGTACATCATGCCAATAACCTCTATGTGGTGTTGCAACCTTGAAGGAGCAGCAGTTGTATACCAAATTCTCAAAATGTGAATTTTTATTGAACGCTGCCACTTTTTTAGGTCATATTATTGCTAGTTAGAGAATCATGGTGGATCCATAAATAATGTTGGTGGTTAAGAAGTGGCCTAGATCCATGACTTCAACCGATATTCAGAGCTTCATGGGTTTGGCTGGGTATTATAGGAGGTTTGTGAAGGGTTTTTCTTCGGTAGATTCCACATTAACCAAGTTGACGCAGAAGATGGTAAAGTTCTCTTGGTTAGATGCTTGTGAGTGTAGTTTTGAGAAGATGAAGGATAAGCTAATTTCAGCTCTAGTCTTGAATTTGCCTGAATGCAATGAGGGATTTTTGGTTTACTGTGATGCGTCCTGGGTGGGACTTTGTTGTGTTCTAATTTAGCATGGTAAAGTGATTTCCTACACTTATAGGATGTTTAAGGTATATGAGAGAAACTATCCTACTCATGATTTGGAGCTTTTAGCGGTGGTGTTTGCTTTGAAAATCTAGCAGCATAATTTTTATGGAGTACACATAGACATCTTCTCGGATCATAAGAGTCTGTAGTATGTATTCACTCAGAATATTGCTTGAACTTCTCAAGGACTATGACATAAGTCATTACTACCATCTAGGTAAGGCTAATGTTGTTGCTGATGCTTTTAGTAGGTTTTCTATGTGAGTTTAGCTCATATGGAAAAGGAAAAAAAGTAGTTGGTGAAGGATATTCACCACTTGGCTAATCTTGGAGTTCTATTTTTGGTCTTTAAGAATGGTGTGTGTTGGTATAAGAAGTGGTTTGATCATCTCTTAGTACAGAGATCAAGGAGAAAAAAATACTAGATCCTGTATTAATGAATATCATGGGTGATGTAGGTAGGCAAAAAGTAATGGTAATTGAGATCATTGGTGATGGTACCTTGCAGTACCAAGGGATGTTATATGTTCCTAACGTCGATGGTTTACAAAAGAGGGTATTTGCTGAGGAACATAAATCACGCTACGTTGTTCCTCCTGGTTTGACAAAAATGTATCATGATCTCAAGGAGATGTATTAGTGAAATGTATAAAGAAGGATGTGGCTGATTTTGTGGCCAAATGTTTGGTGTATCAACAGGTGAAAGTTGAGCATATGAGGCCTAGGGGTTTGTATCAGGAGATTGAATTGATTGACTAGAAATGGGAAGTGATTAACATGGATTTCATTACCGGTCTTCCTTGATCTTGGAACCAATTTAATTTGGTTTGGGTCATCGTGGATAGGATGAGGAAGTCGACTCACTTTTTGACAGTATGGACTAATATTTTGGCAGAGAATTATGCGAAGTTTTATCTTCATAAGATTGTGAAGCTGCATGGGGTACCTATTTTGACTATCTCTGACTTAGTATGAAGTTTTCATCTCACTTTTGGTGGCCATTTCAGAAGGGGATGGGTACTAAGGTTAGTCTGAGTACTTCTTTCCATCCGCAAATAGATGGGAAAGTAAAAGGGACTATTTAGACATTGGATGATATGTTTCATACATGTGTGATTGATTATGGTGGTAATTGGGTTGAGCATCTACCTCTCATAGAGTTTTCTAATAATAATAGCTATCATTCTAGAATTGGGATGACCCCTTTTGAGGCATTGTATTGTAGGAGGCGTAGATCTCCTATTACGTGGTTTCAACTTATTGAGGCAGATATGTTTGGTCCAGAATTGGTATATCAGGATATAGAGAAGGTAAAGTTGATTTAGGATAGGCTTAAGGCTGCCCAAAGTTACAAAAAGTCGTATACAGATGTAAGGTGTAGGGGCTTGGAGTTTGAGGTTGGGGATAAGGCATTCCTAAAGGTGTCTCCTATGAAGGGAGTAGTGCAGTTTAGGAAGAAAAGGAAGTTCATCCCCGGTATGTTGGTCCTTATGTTGTTTTAAGGTGGGTTGGTAATATTACGTATGAATTACAGTTGCCTTCTAGTTTGAGCTCTATTCATCTAGTATTCCATGTCTTTATGTTGAGAAAGTGTTTAGGTGATCCTTCATTGGTTGTTCCTTTGAAAGGATTGGGTATCTAAAATTCTCTATCTTATGAAGAGATCGCAGTTGAGATCATAGATCAGCATGGTGGTCGATTGAGGATAAAGGATGTAGCTTCAGTTAAGGTTCTATTGAGAAACCAAAAGGTGGAAGAAGCTACTTAGGAAGCAAAAGAGGACATAAAGTCCAAGTATCCACATTAATTTTCTGTACTGGATATTCGTGTGGAAGGTATGTGTTCTTGATCACATCTTTGTTTTATAACTTGGTTAAAAAGGAAGGTTAACTTCCTTGCATCTTTGTTTTCTAACTTAGTTAAAGGTTAAAATGGTTATGTTGGGGTGTATCTCATGCTTGTACTACCTTGTTTGTCATTCGGGGATGAATAATCCTAGTGGGAGAAACTGAAACACCCTGGGTTTTGACCATTTGAAATTTCTTTGGTTTTGAATTTTGTAGACATCATGGGACTCACTATACTGTCATATGGTGATGGTACAGGTCAGGTGACCCAATCGTATGTTGTCCAATGTTGGGTGGTTGAGTTATTAGAATGGGTATAATTTGGGTGGGTAGGAGTCGTATGGTCGGTGATGGGTCGTAGGGTGGGGTTTTTCCTTCACTTAATCTAAAACTTTGTAACTTAACGTGGATCTGAGTACAAGTGGCCCAACATAAGTCAAAGGTAGGTTATGAGTCATGCCATTGACTCGTATGTTGGGCAGTGTCCAAACCTTCCTTTTGATTCTCTTCTGTTGTGGGTACGGTTTATGGGTTCCAATTGTATGATTCGGTACGAATTGGACTTAGGAGTTGTAGGTTGGTCAGTATGAGAGATTGAGATTCTTCTTGGGGTACGAATGGTGGGTACCACTCGTACACTAGGGTATGGATGGAAGGGGTTGTCGTACCCTCCTAAGGGAAATTAATATTGTTTAAGTGGGGGTAATCTGTGCATTACCCCTTGTGACTCCTTGGGACCGAACGACTTAAAAAACCTTTTTGGGGATTTATTAAACTATTTGCAATTAATCAAACACTCTAAACTATCTCAAAATATCTCCAGGCTCTTGGGTTAAACAAAAGCTTGGGTTTCCTCCAAGGTGGTCAATTAAGGCTCTTAGGGGTGATTTCTTCTCATTTTCTTCTCAATGTAAGGCAAGTTACTCCTCCCTAATTTTTAGTTCCAACTAAAGGTATGTTTTAGGAATTGTTTTCATGGTATATTTATTGTATGGTTTTGGGTTTTCAATATACTTTGGGGGTTTTGGTTTTTAACGCGTGGTTATGGATTTTCCATGTCTTTTTCTTATGGTTTTCATATTACTATGGTGGTCTAATTACTTGGTTGCATGGGAATGGTTAATTGGTTATTGATTTTGGCTGTGGAAACACTATCCCCATTGTTTTTGATAAAATTCCTATGAGAATGCTTTTACTATAGGGTTGAACTTTTAGTGGAACTATTGCATTGTACAACTTTGTAATGGAACCCTAAATGATACAAATGGTTTAAATGGTTTGGAATGTTTAAATGGTAAGGTCTTGGTAATCATGGTTGGTTTAATTAAAGGTCATGTGGGGTATAAGGGATTTCCCCAAGTAAACTAAGTAATGAACTATACTTTTGGGGTACAAGGGATCCCCCAAGTCAACTTAATAATGTAATTTATGGGTACATGGGAATCCTTTCTTCTTAAAAAGGATGGCTAAGGACATTTCTTGCAAGCTATAGTCGATATGACGATACCACTACTTATATCCTTTGTTAGTGATAAATGGAATGGTGGTATGGTTGTGTGGTAATGGTTTTAATTAGTTAATAATGTCAGGGTGTTATAGCTAACAGTGAAGGTGTGAGTCCAATGGATGAACACTGGAAGCTCATGTTTGCCGACATGAGGTTTGGTTAACGCAACCATATATGATACTTACAAGGTACACAGGAATCCCCTAAGTACACTTATACATACATATCATGGAGAGCGAAGGGTACTCGAGAATCCTCTACTCCGATAGTATCTCCAGTTTGTATGGCTACTGTTGCGGTCTAATGCATACAGAAGTGCACGCGATCGTACAAGTAATATAGTAACTAAGATAGTCAGATATCGTACCCACGAGGACTATGTCACTAGAAATTCAACCAACTTTAATTTTTGACTAGAATGTTTTAAGTGTTTCAAAGTATCAAGATGATTGTAAAGTTTAAGTAATAATATAAGTAATAAAGAAATAACAATATGTGACAATAGCAATGTAAGCAGGTTTGTAAACAATACTAGTGAGAATTCCAGGGTTGGGACACTTTTAACAATCTTACCAATCTCCATTATTCGTGTAGTTTAGTTGATAGGGTTTAGACTGTGATCATAGTCTGCCGGTCCTCTAATCTTCTACCTAACTGGACATTGCAAATACATCGTTGAGCGGGTATGCAACAATCCATTTAGATGCATTAAGCTATTATCCTACAAGTGAACCAAACAAGGTTTCTAGGTATATCCATACCCTTGACGCTAATTCAAATCCCTTATTTTATAAAAGAATAAGAACCTTGTTACTTAAACTCCCTATGATTCTCCTCCTGGGTTGACATAGGAATATAGGTATATTTTAATAGTTTTCATTCATCAAAATATTAAGCACAAGAGATTAAGAATAACCCATATGATAATTCAACAATAAACTACGATAAAAAATATCAAAGTGCAATCATAGCCACTCATGTTCTAATTCAACATAAAAAAAAAAAATTAAACAAACCAAAAAGTAATCTTGGAATAATTAAGTTCAAAGAACCCTAAGAGAAGTTTTTTTTGCCTCTGTTGTCCATTTCCAAAGTAGTCCTAATTAAGTTGAAGTGTTCCTTTTATAGTGGGACTTAATTTGCCGACATTTTATCTTTACCATGACACGGGGGTAGTTCTCTGCTATATCCTCCATGACGTGGGCTTATCACAGAGGGATACTCGATTTTTCCATCTCAGAGTTGCCCGCATCCGCGACGCAGAGATAAAAACATGGATTTGGATACGCAATGCGGTCCCATCGCAAACCGTTACTAGATTTTGTCGATTTGAACTTATTTTTTCTTGCTTCATTCCTTGCTTTCCACACCAAATACTAGTATCCTAATGCTCAGAAAATCACTCTCCATTCTTCCATTCATCATTAACTTCTCGTTCATGCGTCCATACCTCCAATTTTGTCACAATTTATCCCTGCATCACTAATCATATCCATTAGATAAGGAATGCAATTACAACTCAAAAACAATACAAATACACATTTTATTGTTAATAACAAGTCCTATATTGGGTGAATATTGGTGATTGGACATATAAATACGCCTAAGATCACCACCCCACACTTTGAACTTTGTTTGTCCTCGAACAACTTTAAGAAAACACTATATCCAATTAAGCTTAACACCACAACTTAGGCAAAATTCTTGTGTTGAGAACTCATAAATCAAACAATCACCTTTTATCCAAAACATGTCAATTCACTTCTATAAACATGGGATTATTCTTTTCAAACATCCTTACCTAAAAAGTGAACTTCAAATTTGTTGGAGAACTCAATAAAGTTACTCGATCAAGAACATTATAAGTCACCTGACATCATCCACATGCACCCTCACAATAAGAAAGTTTCCCACATTCACTCCACAATCATAAAATATACAACAGAATGGGAATATAACAAATAAATCGCTCACTCTCAACAAAGAATTCATACATGATAGACAATGAGCCATATGCTTTCCCTTAGTGTACCACTCCACTAATAGTAAAATGTTTGGATGAAGGATCAACTAGGTCTTTCATAGTTGTAATGTAGGCTAAGGGATGGGTTGGAACTATTTGGGAAATAATGGCTAGTCTCTCTAAGTGCTTTAGTACGTCACATAAACATCTAAATCATCAACTTAACAACTGAATTATTTTCTCACAACCTTCCCTTCTTCTTTTGCTGTAGCCCTATAGTTTTAAACTTATCACATACACTATGGTGGGAGTGTCATCTATTCAACACTTTTTCTACTCAACATTTTTTCCTTCTTTCTTATTTTTCTTTTCTTTATTTCATACTTTCAACCACCATAGATATCAACTTCCTATCTCAATAGCAATCTCTTAAGGACTTCAATTTCACCATAATTCTTATTCAAATTTTTACTCCTTAACTCTTAATAATTTCAACTAAAGCGCTTAGGATTTTTTGGATCAAATTATGATTAAAGAACAAAAAGGGAATAGGCTACTTATGAGGCTACCAATCAAATTAAGTGGTATGCTCAACGGGGCTAATTAGAAATATGCACAAGGATAGGTAAACGAGGTTTAAAAAGATTTGGCTATCAACAAAATGCCAACATCATTTCCTAAACACAACCTCCTTTATTTTGCTTTGTAAACACACCGGGCAAGTTCTAGAGATCACTATACATGTAGAATAACTACACACCTCTCTCACTACCGGTGCATACTAGATTCAAATTGGATCCCGATCGGTTTCCGATCTTACACTTGTCAAATTCAAATTAAATCCACCAAATTGAAAATTACACCTATTGAGACAAAGTTTCTAAAACTGGCTCCCTTTTTAATTTATGACATGCTTCAATTTTGAAACAAGTATGTAAAAAGCCAAACAACCACATGGACCAACACAAAGCATTTCTCCTTACATTTCTGGTTCGCTTCTTTATTCCCTATGACTAACTGCCCTTAAGACAGTCATCATCCATCCATCATAGCGGAGGGCACTTAACTATGTCGACTTATTAAGAATTGCCTTGAGGGCAAAAACAAAAAATTTACTCCTAGTTTTAAACAAAAGTAACTACTAAGCAATACAACTAATAAGAAAATACCAATACTAACTATTATAGACTGTATAGTTCTGAATAGTGAGAAAGAATGTCTTCCCAAATGCAACCAAATAAATCAAAATTAAATTATCCAATCAAATAAACCAACATAAAAAAAGATATCTAACAAAATAAACTAAAGAGAGTACATGGAATGAGATACCACCACCCCACACTTAAAGTGAAGCACTGTCTTAGTTCTTACAAATAAGCTCAAGTAATGAGGTGGTATACAAATCCCTAATTAGGCATCATCCATGTCATTATCATTATCTGAACTATATGCCTTAGCTCCCAAATCTATGTGTCCTTCCTCCTCTGAATCAATGTTAGAATCTCACAACTACCTCTTCTCATTATGGGCACATCATTATCAACAGGCTCAACAAATTCTGGCTCCACCTATGGAAAGGTCTTTGCATGATTACCTAGAGGGAAATCTAGCTCAATAGAAGAAATCTCCTCATTCATTCCTGGTCTGTTTCCCACTTTCATCTGTAGCATCTGTAGCCCAAATATCCTAGCTGTAATCTCATTATTTTGAGCCTGATGTTAGGGCATAGTGAGAATCGGCCCATGAGCCATAGTTAAACCCCTAACTCTAATCAAATCAATAGGGTTTATATCTACTATGGGCTTGTAATCCCGCTCCTCTTCCTCAACATCATGCTTTCTCAAGAACCTGGTCAGCAATCAACCAAATCTATATAGGCGCCCCTCATGGTATCGCTCCTTCTTCATCACATTGAAAATGACAAAACCTACATTAATATGAATATCATCACACATGAGATCATAAATTAAACATACCCTATCATGTGTCAAATCCTTCGTATGTTTACCCTGAATAAGGCAATGGTAGACAATATTTCTCCACATGTGTTCCTTCCTGTTCATTTGAGCATAAGGAAATGTTAGGTGGAGGTCGCTATCTCTTAGCTGATTCCATCTTGCAGCGGACCTGGTTCTATATAACAAGTGTTATAGGTAGGCATATGGAGGGGTGATATTCATTTGCCTCAATGTATCTGCATCTTCCTCAGGAACACCTAATAGTTCATTAAAGTCCTTATCTGTACTCAAATTTTTACCTCAGAGTTTGGGTCCCTTGGGTCCTAGTTAGCATAAGATTCTTGCATGTGGTACAAGTTGCACTCTGTGGGCTGACCGAACAAAAAGGTTATATTCAGCTGCTCCAACCTCGAACTATACTCAGATACTCTCTCCGTATGCTTTCCCTATTGATACACTCTTCCAGGGCGTACTTGGTTTCATTATGTTTTGAGTACCATTTCTTGCCAGCTTCATTGATTAATCTTAATCCATATCTCTATACCTGACCATGGGGAATTATCGGAGCTCTTTGTACCCTTCTAGTCTGCCTCTTTCTTTTCTTTGAGGGCTCGAATGTCCCAAAAATATCCTTTCTTTTCTACTAGAGATGGTCCATAATACCTATCAGTTAGAATATTCAGCAAATAAATTAGATGGGATCCCTAATCATACTAGCATACACAAAGTGCGGATGAGTTTTGAGGACACCCCACACTTAATCGCTAGTATAGGTGCATGGATTTACGAATGAGGGTACTCAGATTTCCCCTGTTCAACAGTTACATCTTTTCTGTATAGGCACCTCAATAACCATATTAAACCCTTGGCATCCGAGTTTACTCGGGTTTCAAGTACTCATCTAACCCAGCTGGGTACAATAATGTTTAATCACAATAAAGTTCATATGTTAATCACAATGCACTTCTCATTACTTTATGAAATGATATTCCCATTAGGTCAATTACTTTACATAACATTATAAGCAACACCACTTTAAAAGGTTCAAAATATTATAAGCATTAGTATAAATTCACACGCATATAGACAAAGAAAAGTCAATGATCAATTAGTACAACACCGTTAGGGACTACCCTATACTTAATCACTGACTATGGTGTGCATCACATCCAACAAAGGTACTAGACTTCCCCTTCTTTCGACCCTCACCCTTAATGCTATGTGAGTTCAAACATTGCAACCCAGACTTTCACTGTAAATTGATTCAATTTTCATATTCAAAAAGAGTTCAACTTAAATCTTAAAAGACAATCATTAGTCTAGTTCAATAAATATTAAATGAGTGAAACACATACGTCGATCAATGCCTAATAACGCAAAAAAAAATTTACTCATTTGTTTAAATAATCACATTATATATCAATTGATTCAACTATTCACTTTAAGAAATGCACTACAATAGTTACACAATGACACCAGAATAGAGAGAGTGAATAAGAATGCAAGAACTTACCTGAGTTGAATCAAAAGAGAGAAGATAATGAGCTTTCTTTTTTGTGTCAAACATTTGAATTGAAAAATAAATATATATATATATATAGAGAGAGAGAGAGAGAATTTAGGAAATGAGGGCGGCGTACTAGGGTTTCTAATGTGAGTGGATTTGGGAAAAGTAGGGGGAATTTATAAAAGGGTTCTACTAAACAGGGTTGGGTCAGGTTAAAACTCGACAATTTAATAAATTTACCCTTAGAGGTACCCTCTCCATGATGTAGGGGTAGTTATCCACAATATCCTCTATGATACAGGCTTATCGTGGAGGGCTACTGGAATACACACCTTGTTATTAAACCCCTCCGCAATATGGGGCTAATTCTCTGCGATGCGGGCTTATCATAGAGGGCTAATGTAATACGAACTTTGTTGCATTCTATTCCCCATTTTCTTACCTTCTCCATTCCTCACTTACATTCTTCTTTTACAAACCTGATAGCTTCTTTAGACGTGAAATTCACTCACTTTTGGTTCTCACCTTTTTTCCATGAGTTTTCTCATTCTTGCACATTCAACAAAAACAACAAACTAACATAAGAAACCGGGTTTCTTCCCACCCAGTGCCTTTTCTATTTTTTTCTTTTAACAACTAAGAAATAAACTACAATATTGCATAATATTCATGGGTTGCCTCCCACACAATGCCTTAGTTAACATCGTGGTACTACTCAACTCAACCTTATTCATTTGCAAAGGTGATAGATGTATTCTGTTGATCCCCATGATCTGCCTAATGATGCTTCACCCTCTGTCCATTAACCAAGAATTATGTTACTCTTATCGTTATTCCATAGCTCAACAACTCCATGAGAAATCATTCTTACAACTTTAAATAGACCAAACCACTTAGACCTTAGCTTTCCTAGAAACAACCTCAATATTGTATTGAATAGCAATACAAGTTGTCCAGGCTCAAAAGATGGATTCAAAATATTCTTATCATGCCATCTTTTGGTCTTTTCTTTATACAATTCCACATTCTCGTAGGCATGTTAGAGAAACTTATCGAGCTCATTCAGTTGTAACCATCTCTTTTCCCCAACAACCTTTATATCAAGATTCAACTTCTTTATATCCCATTAAGTTTGATGTTCAAGATCCATAGCCAAGTGAAAAGCCTTGCCATAAACCAAGAAATAAGGAGAGGTCCCAATGGACATCTTATAGGCTATCCTATACGCCCATAGTGTATCATCTAGCTTCTTTGACCAATTCTTATGTTGTCCATTTATGGTTTTCTTAGAATATGCTTAATCTAGAGATTAGACACCTTCAATTGGCCACTAGTCTGCGGGAGATAAGATGTGGCCACTTAATGCCTAACACCAAAATTAGCCAACAAATTTTTAAACTAAGTGTTCACAAAGTGCGTACCTCCATCATTGATAATTGCTCTAGGTATGCAAAAATATGAGAAAATATGCTTCTTCACAAACTTCATAACTACTCTTGCATTATTTGTGGGGAGAGCAGCAGCTTCAACCCAATTAGTCACAAAATCAACAGCCTCCAGGATGTACAAATTTCTATAAAATAAGGGAAATGGTCCTATAAAAGCTATACCCTAAACATTGAATATCTCAACCTCTAGAATATTGTTTAAGCGCATCTCATGGCACCGTGATATTGTTCCCAACATTTGACATTGGTCACATTCTTTCATAAAAGAAATTGCATCTTTGAACAATATTGGCCAAAAGAAGCCTGACTATAACACTTTTCTCGTTGTTCACTCATCCTCATGATGGCCCTCATAAGAAGTTGAATGATAATTCTACAACACTTGTTTAGATTCAGCTTTAGAAACACATCTGTGCATAATCCCATTAGCACCTTGTTTAAAGAGATAGGTCTCATCCCAACATATGCATGAGAATTATGTAACAGCTTCTTCCTCTATTGACTGGTAGCTTTGGGAGGGTAAACACCACTTACTAACAAATTCACAATATCTGCATACCAAGGAATCTCAAACACATCTAGTGCCAATAATTTATCATATGGAAACTCTTATCGAATGAAAAATGTATCATTAACAATGTGATCATGACTCTCAAGCCTTGAAAAATAATCCACGACTTAATTTTTATCTCCTTTTCTGTCATAAACTTCTTGATCAAATTCTTGAAGCAAGCATATCTACTTTATCAACTGTGTCTTTGCATATTTTTTAAACAAATATCGGATGGCTGCATGGTCCGTATGAACAATTACCTTGGTACCCGCCAAATAAGATCTGAATTTATCAAAAACAAAAATGAGACACTAACATACCTTTTTTGTGAATGTGTAATTCACCTGGATTGTATCTAAGACCTTACTTGCATTGTAAATAGAGTGACATACCTTGTCTTTTTTTTCCTAACACCGTCCTTATAACCACATCACTGGCATCACACATTAATGCAAATGGTAATGCCCAGTCAGGAGAAATTAAGATAGGTACTTCTATCAACCTTTTCTTCAGACCCTCTAATGCTTGTTGACATTCAGTCCCAAAATCAAACTTAGCCTCTTTTCCCAACAACTTGCACATTGGACTTGCAATCTTTGAAAAGTCTTTGATAAAGTGCCAATAAAATCCTATGTCCCAAGAAAGATTCTCACTCCTTTCACTGATACAGGATGAGGTAGCTTTTGAATAAATTTAAATTTGTCTCTATCTACTTCAAGTCCTTTGTGTGACACCTTATGACCAAGGACAATTCCTTCCTTGACAAAAAATTATCACTTTTCCCAATTCAATACAAGATTTATCTCTTCACAATGGGCCAAGACTCGATCTGGATTCTTCAAGCAAACATCAAATGAGTTACTATAGATAGAAAAGTCGTACATAAATACCTTTATAAATTCTTCCACCGTATCATAGATGATTGCCATCATGTATCTTTTGAACATTTTTAGAGCATTACAAAGGCTAAAAGGCATGAGCCTGAATGTGTACGTGCCATATGAATAGGTAAATATGATCTTATCCTAATTTTCTGGTGCTATTATGATTTGATTATACCGTGAATAGCCTTCTAGAAAGAAATAGTATTCCTGCCCTGCCAACCTATACAACATTTGATCAATGAATAAAATAGGATAGTGATCTTTCACGGTAGCATCATTCAATTTCCTGTAGTCTATGTAGATCCTCCATCTATTAACCATGTGGGTTGGAATAAGTTTGTCGTCTTCATTATTCAAAACAGTCATCCCTTCTTTCTTTAGGACACAGTGCATTGGGCTAACCCATTTGCTATCAAATATGGGATAGACTATCCTAGCATCAATCCACTTTATTACTTTCTTTTTGCATTTCTTTCATTAACGAATTTAGTTTTCACTGATGTTGCACATTTGTTTTTTATCCCTCTTCCATATATATTTTGTACATACAGAAGGCTAGATGAATTCCCATGATGTTTGCCATATGCCATCTAGTTTCTTTTTTTTTCTTTTCAACACTATTAATGCCTTTCTCACCTGCACATCAGACCAACCTGCAGACAAAATTACAGGCAAAGTACTATCCTCACTAAGGAAATCATATTTTAAATGAGAAGGAAGAAACTTGAGCTTTGGTTTCAGTGCTTCATCAATGAAGGCTTTAGGAGATGGTCCAATTGGTCTATTCATTAGCTCAAACTCAGTAACTCTACTATCAATCATTTCCAAATTCATAATTTGCACCATTTCAAGTTCCTCAACATCACCATAAGGGTAATACTCCATAAATGCTCGCTCAAGTGGGTCATTAAGAAATAAAATATAGAGCTAAGACTATAGGTCTATAACTGTTATAGCACACAATTCTTCATACATAGTAGGCAACTTCATTGCCTTGAACACATTATAGACCATAAATTTGTCATGAGCTCTTATGGTCATCTTCTATATAGCTGCATCAACAAGAGATTGGCTAGTTACTAGAAAGAGACATCCCAAAGTAAATGAATTGGCTGGATCAATACTAAAATCAAGAATAACAAAATCTACTAGGAAAATTAGTGATCCCACTTACACCAATACGTCTTCAAAGATCCCGCCAGCCCTATCAAGGGTCCTATCAATTAACTACAAAATAATGGTCATGGGTTTTAGAATCCAAAGACCTATCTTTTAGAACCAAGATATGGGCATGATTTTGAAGCTTTCCCCTAAATTATATAACCCTCGAGTACTTATGGCTTTCTTGACGGTGATCTATAAAGTAAAACTACCTGGACATTTTAGCTTTGTGGGCAATTTGTTCTGAATCTTGGATGTGCACTCCTCAGTAAGTGCTACTATAGCATATTCAATCAAACGGTTCTTTTTTGCCACTATGTCTTTCACATACTTTTCATACTTTGTAACACTCTAAAAAATATCAATAAGAGAGAGATTGAAATCAATATACTTCAAAAGCTCTAAAATCTTCTTATGACTAGTCTCCACTTGATGCTTTCGAAGCCTTTGGGGGAAAGGTGGAGGTAGAGTCTTCTTCTCCACCTTGGTTTCATTATTTGTAACTTTTTCTTCAACCACTTTCTACTTATTCTTTTTATTATCACCATCAACAACCTTGGAATTGTTTTTCTCAAGTTCTAACTCCCTTAGTTGCAAACTGCTCCTAGTAGTGATTGCATTTACCTATTTTGGATTTGCCTCAATATCACTAGGTAGACCTCTCTGAGGTCTAGTATTTTGTGCTCCTACAATCTAACCATTTTATATCTCTAAATTCTTTATATTCAATCATTGATTTTTCATATCTGCTGCTAACTGGTCTTGAGTAGCTATAATTATTTTCAACAACTCTTCCATATTGCTCATTTGAGTCATGGACTGATTACTCTAAACTTGTTATATTTTATTCTATTGTACCCTCCCTTTGTTCTGATTATTATTCATTGCCTGATTTCTGCCCCATGAGAAATTAGGATGATTTCTTTAGTTTGGATTGTAAGTTTTACCATAGTTCTGCTGCCTTTAACGATTAGCATTCCCTATATAATTGACAAAATCTGGATTAACCACACAAGCATTCATTGTATGCTTACCAATTTCACAAATCTCTCACTAAGCATTCTCCCATTGAAATGCATTAGTTGCTGCTATCGGTTGTGTAACCCCCAACGTCTTACTGCTAAACTAATTAGTTATCTGATTTTGTAGTGTAGCAAGCTGGGATGACAAAGTAGTGAACTGATCTACCTCTAACACACCTGCAACCTTCTTAGGAGTACTTCTTGAGTTAGTATACGACTCAGGATTCCATTGTGAAATTTGATTCGGTAGTGTATATAATTCACCATAAGTCTTCTCAAGAGCTTTCCCACCAGCTGCTGAATCCAAGAGAATCTTGTTGTTGGGCTCAAGACCCTTTATGAAATTATGAACAAGTACATCACTAGACTGATTACGGTGAGGGAAATTTCAAAGCATACCTTTAAATCTTTCCCAAGCTTGGTAAAGATTTTCTCCTTCTTTCTACTCAAAACTCAGGATCTCACTTCTCAATCGTGCTGTCTTCCCTGATAGAAAGTATCTTATAAGGAATTTCTAACCCAGATCATCCGAGGAAGTTATAGAGTTTGGTGGTTCAACTATAACCACCTCTTCACTTTTCCAATTAAAGAAAAGAGGACACTCGTTATTCTGACATAATCTGTAGATACCCCAATAGGAATATATATAGGTATCACTAATTTCCAAGAAAGTATGTATATGCTGCTATGGATTTTCATGTGAGAACCCTACAAATTACCTACTCAAACACAATAGTTGTACCATATTTTTCTTTAATTCAAATGGACCACCCGCCTCTGGGTTGCGGATGCAATTAGTATCATGGTTCACAAGTGGGATTTCTACTTCATGAATAGGCCTGTCTTTTACTCAGAGCAAGAGCAACTGGAATTGCCGGAGTTAGACCACGTACAACATTTGGATCAATAGGATCAATGAGATTAGGATCTCTTTGCTATGCCATTTGAATTTTCTGAATTTTATAGTGAGCTCTTCGCCTGTAATGAAATGCTTGTTCTTATTCAAAATAAGGCTCTACCAAATCTCTATATATTGCCAGTCTGATACTCTGCCAGTCTTGGAATAGTCAGCCACTACGATCAAGCCGTAAACACTTAAACTTGTTATCAAAAACCAAAATTTTAGAAAATTACTAATTATACTAGTCCTCGACAATGGCTCCAAGAACTTGTTGCGGTTTAAGGCATACGCAAGTGCACATGGTCATATAAGTAATATAATGACTAAGATAGTCGGATATCATACCCACAGGCACTATGTAACTGCAATTCAACCAACTTTAGTTTTTGATAAGATTATATTAAGTGTTTTAAAGTATCAAAATGATTGTGAAGTTTCACGTAAAAATATAAATAATAAGGAAATAACAATATGCAATAATAACAATATAAGCAGGTTTGTAAACAATCCTAGTGAGAATTCTAGGGTTGAGACACTTTTAGCAATCTTACAAATCTCTATTCTTCATGTTGTTTAGTTGATTATCAGTTTATTGATTCGCAAGGTTTATAGTATGCTCATGGTCACCCAGTCCTCTAATCTTTTACCTAAATAGACATTTCAACTACATTATTGAGCTAGGATGCAATAATCTATTTAGATGCATTAAGTTATCGTCCTGAAAGTGAGCCAAATAAGGCTTCTAAATATATTCCTATCCCAAACACTAATTCAAATCCTTTATTTTATAAAAGAATAAGAACCTTGCTCTTTAAACTCTTCGTTCTATCCTTTGATTCTCCTCCCGGGTTGACATAAAAATATAGGTATATTTTAATGGTAGACATTTATCAAAATAGTATGAACAAGAGATTCAGAATAACCCATACGATAATTCAACAATAAATATGATAAAGAATATCATAGTGCAATCATGTCTATGGCCTCAACCCTAGAACAATGGTGTTTAGTTACTCATGTTCAAATTCATTATCAAAAATAAATAATTAAACATACCAAAAAGTAATCTTCGAATAATTAAGTTCAAAGAACCCTAAGAGAAGATTTTTTGCCTCTGTTGTCTGTTTCCAAAGTCGTCCCAATTAAGTTGAAGTGTTCCTTTTATAGAAGGATTAATTTGCTTACATTTGCTCTCTATCACTATGCGGGGGTAGTTGTCCATGATATCCTGCAAGATGTAGTTTAATCATGGAGGGCTACTTGATTTTTCCATTTGAGAGTTTCCCGCCTCCGCGAAGTGGAGATAAAAATATGTACCTAGTTCCGCAATGCAGTCCTATTGCGAATCCTTACTGGATTTGTTGATTTTAACAGATTCTTCCTTGCTTCATTTCTTTCTTTCCATACTAAATCCCAGTATCCTCCTGCTCAGCAAATCACTCCTCATGCTTTCATTCATCATAAACTTCTAATTCATTCATCCAATTACCTCTAATTTCATCACAATTTATCCCTGCATCACTAATCATATCCATTAGATAAGGATTGCATTGACAGCTTAAAAATTATACAAATACATATTTTATCATTAATGACAAGTCCTATATTGGGTGAATATTAGTGATTAGACATATAAATATGCCCAAGATCAGCTATATACATAGGGGCTTATTTCGAGGGTTACATTGAACCCATATAGCCCATGGGTGGTTCTAGGATGGTTAAGATACACATACTAGGTTAATGATTTTAAAGTCATGCTAAATCCGACTCCTTTTCCTAGTATGGTTATATATATATGTATAGTTGTGAATGTATATTGTTGATTTATTTGGTTTTTAAAGTTTGCATTATTTTATCCTTATCCTAAGTACTTGATAGCTTTTACCTGCTAACCCATCTTTGAGCAGCTGTATACCCACGCAATAGAGAAAACAATCGTTCTACTCCTTCTTCTTAGTGCTCAAACTTGGGATTAGCTTAATTTGATTAAAGTGGTAAGTTTTCATACTCCAAAGGGCTCTATTTTTTACCATGGATATCTTTTCATACTTTGTTTATTTCATGATATTAGTTTTGGCTATGGCTGGGGGCATGTCCCAATCGAATATTGTTTTAATTTTTGTTAGAGGCCTTATTAAACTACTATCGATTGGAATGGGTGATATCAGTAGTGGTCTCAGGCTTAGTATTAATATTGATATTAGGAATGATACTGTTTGACTGAATTTATGATTGTTCTATCCTATTATGTTATTTCATGGACATACTCTTGGTTAATGTTTTGGTTATTAGTTGGATATGAGTTGATTGTACTTGCTTGGGTTGGTATCAGTCATAGACCAATCCCAGAGTCTAGACTTGTAACAAATACGATCTTGGTATATGTTCTAAATTCATTTGACTCAGGGTACGTGTTTGGAGGTTGGGTTAGGTAACGGGGGTGGTCCCCAATCCTGGTTGAACTTGGGATGCCCATAATGACAAGGCCCTAGTTCAGGTCGTGTCGCAATGAGGAATTTAGGAATATTTCTCTTTCTTGTGTTCTATTTTCAAGATGTAGAGTCTAAGTTCCTAACATCTTCTCTTATACTTGATTTGCTCTTTTTAGATAATGCCTTCCTAATGATATAAAGCTCAAGGAAACTTCTCTATCCCACTTGAGGATAATTCTAATGGGATGCACTCTACTTATAGGGTCCAAACCCAGTCTAGGGGTCCAGTTCCTGATTGTCCTCCTGGAGTTCCACCGGTTCCCTCCAGTCCTTCTTGAGCCCCTTAGGCTGAAGTGACGAATGCTAAGTTTTGTTAGTCTATCCATATATTGGCATAATTGGTAGCTTCTTAGGTTGGGAGAGGTTCTTCTGTTACTCCATCTTCTGAGGCCAAAAGCGTTGTCCAGTTCATGTGCTTTAATCCTCTAGCTTTTACCAATTTTAAGGTAGAGGAGGATCCTAAAGGTTTTCTGAATGAGATGGAGAAGATCTTCCATGTTATTGCATGCTACTAATGTTAAAGGCATAGAGTTTGCTGTCTACCAGCTGAAAGATATGGCGTACCAATGGTATGAGGAATGAGAGCAGTCAAGGGGTAACGATGTTGATCAACGCTGTGGGATAATTTCTCTAGTACTTTTCTTGACTTCTTCTTTTCTCAAAAAAAAAGAAAAAACAAAGGTAGAGGAGTATTAATTTGAAAAAGAAAAAGATGTCAGCCAAGGAGTATGTCTTGAAGTTTCTCCATTTATCTCGATATGCTCTAGAGTTCGTTTCTAGCACGAGGGATAGAATGACGAAGTTCACTTCTGGGTTGACCTGAGAATTGATTTTGGAGAGTAAGACTGCCTTCTTAAATAAGGATATGGAGATCTCCAGACTAGTTCTGTATACGCAGCAGGTCGAGAAAAAGAAGAAGTAGGCTGAAATTGGGGAGAAACATATTAAGAAGTTTAGATTTTCTAATTAGGGTGGTGGACAATAGCAGAGTGGCAGGGATGGTGAAAAGTGGTCCAAAAAGAGGTTGGGTAATTCAGGGTCATACTTGATGGCTAGTGCTCCATACCTAAAGCATTCAGGTGATATTCATTTTCAGAGTGGCGACAATTACAGGGTACAGGGTGCCTAATCTTAGGCTAGTGGGTCCCATTCATCTCTATCATATCCTCCTAACAGATTTTATGGTCGATTGTATCAGGGTTACTATGATGAAGGAAAGGATAAGTGCTTCAAATATGACTAACCAGGGCACGTTATTAGAAACTATTCTATTGGTAAGGTTTCTTTTGGTGCAAATAAGGTTTTTATTACCTATTCATATGCTCCGGCACCAAAAGGTTCACCATCTAGTTCCAGCACTGGTTGGAACTGTCTTTGTTCTCTCACTACCCACTAGGACTCTGAGGCATCGCTTGATGTCATGACTGGTATGTTAAAACTCTTTTCCCGTAATGTGTATTATTTACTTGATCCAGGGTCTACTCTCTCTTATGTGACCCCATTTGTGGCTGTGCATTTTGGTTTCGATCTCAAGTATATTTTGGACCTTTTTTTATTTCTTCCTCGGTGGGTAACTTTGTGGTGGCTAGAAGAGTCTAGGGGTTTTGTGGTGTCTATGGGTAGTCGGGAGACTCAAGTAGATCTATTTGAATTAGATATGGTTTATTTTGATGTCATATTAGGGATGGATTGGTTGCATTCTTGCTATGCTTCTCCAGATTGTCGGACCCGTAAAGTTGTCTTTGACTTTCCTAATAAGATCGTTATTGAGTGGGAGGGTGATTCCCTAGCTCCTAAGGAAAGTTCATATCATAACTTAGAGTTCAAAGATTAATCTCCCAGGGGTGTCTCTATCATCTGCTCCAGGTTAAAGATTGTAACTCAAAGGGTCCTTCTTTACATTCCGTCCCAGTAGTGAATGAATTTCCTAAGGACTTCCCTGATGACCTTTCATTCCCCCATATATAATAGCTCCGACTGAGTTAAAGGTGCTTATTTAAGGATAAACTAAAAGATCCGTTAGATAAAGGTTTCATCGATCCTAGTGTGTCTCCATGGGATGCACTGATTTTATTCGTGCATAATAAGGATGGTTCCCTTTGAATGTGTATCGATTACCTGCAGTTGAATAAGGTAACGGTAAAGAATAAGTACCCTCTTCAAAGGATAGATGATTTATTTGATCAGCTATAGGGTGCTAAATTTTTCTCCAAGATTGATCTTTAATCCGGGTATCATTAGCTAAAGATTATAGAGGTGGATATGTAACACCCCAAATCTAATACTCGGAACGCTACATGATGCTCATGACCCTGAAGGACCATAAGCTAATCCTTGACTGATATCTATACCTATACACTACATAATATGACATAATAATGCGGAAACATGCACTGAAAGGCCATAAGTTTCAATACTGAACATAATCTAAATTATATAACATCTGTGTGGGATAATAGAATACCCAAAACAAACTGAACATACAAAAGTCTGAAATATGATAGTCTAGAAAGCCTCTAACTACTGAATTGTCTGAGTAAGGAGCTGATGGGACATATCCCCAACTAACTCCAACTAATAAACTAATTAATGAGATAATAGGGAATAATCATGTCTCAAAATATGAGGAATCACTTCTAACTCTTTGTGCGAATATCTAGAATCTACTATTGATCTGGAGGTCGTGTCTCTGAACCTATGGTATAAGACACCATAGCGCATATACGTCAGTACTTTGAATGTACTGGTATGCATGTGAGGTAGGCTGAATGTATGGGGTTCATATGCATGAACAATAATAATAACTGACCACTATCATGAGTGTGAGAATACATGCATGAGAAATAACAACTGACACTAATACTGTGATAACATGATTACTGAATCTGAATATAACTGATAACATGAGTGACTATATCTGACAGTCTGGAATCTGATGAAACTATCTGAGTTCTGTACTGTGTCTGAGTTGACTGTCTCTGATAGTCCTGAATTCTGAAGAACTATCTGAATCCTTTTTCTGAGATTGATACTGAGACTGTGGGAGGTATTCATCTAACCGACATGCCTCAAATAATGCATTATAACTGAATTGGGGTCCAATCTATGCCCTGATCGAAAAGGTGTCAATACCGCGCTACTTGTAAGGACAATATGTGAGTGACCCTAATATAACAGGTAACTCTAGTGAGAAAAGTGGAAACCCTCATAGAGCACGCTAAGACACCTCATCTACCCTCATATAGCAGGCTATGATGTCTCAACATATGCTGGCTACATAGTTCCAAAATACAAGGATTGCTTCTAAGAATCACACCCTCATATAACAGGTGAGTTCCCATCCTTGGGTTCGCTCGGTACTAATTTCTACTTCTATCTGAATAAAAACTGAACGTGATTTACTAAACTAAACATGGACTGAGTTACATAATTCTGTTGACTGATGGAATACTACTGATATCTGACAACTAACTGAGTTTATGAGATCATGGAGATTTCCTGAGTCATAGGACTGTCTGAAGTCTAAGGATTCATAGATTGATTGAGAGTATCGTGGAAACATTATATGGCTCTAGGCACGCAACTAATATTTCGGGTGTGAGTACCCCCAGGACTCGATGAAGGAAAACTGACCAAGCATAACTTACTTGAACATATAACTAACATCATAATCCATAATACATTTGTAGAAGCATTCCATCAAAACATGTGATAGGCATAACTTGTACATACATGGGGATCTCATGATATCATACTAGTTGGGCATTGTTCCTTATCTATGCATTTAATCAAACACATGGTAGGCATATCACATGTAGACAACATTATACAACAATTAATCATCATTACTCATCTCTAATTTCATCACCTAGGGTTTATTCATAGTTTCACATGAATATACATTTATACTAATCAATTCCACATAAAATTGATCATCCAACATGGATTTGAATTCAATTGATCATTCTCAACCTAAACAAAACAAACCCAACATGAAATTCATAAAGAAATCCATAAACTTAAACTTAGAAAAGAGATTCTTTGGCTTCATGAACGAAAGGAGTCCATGAATGAACACTACGCATACCTTAGTTTGTGATTTGGTGAAGAATGACGGTGAAATTTTCTTGGAATTGGATCTTCTATGAAAACCCTAGCTTGTTCTTGAGAGGTTTTTGAGAGAAGAGAGAGTATTTTGGGTGAAAAGTGGTTGAATCACGTGTTAATGGGCTTAAATAAGGGTGGGAAGTTGACCCTTTTAACCCTGGACGCATAATTTAATTTCAGTAAAATTTTTCCGAACTGAACCACGAGCACGAAGTGGCGCTATCGCGCCGTGTCACTGGAATTTGACAATTGGGAAACTGAGGGATGGCGCAACACGGAGCCATCACGTTGCCCCTTTCTTTGTGACCTGGAACTTTGGCACGACACGGAAGAAATCACGCTAAGACATTGGAAAAGGTTAATTCTGAATTTGGGCCTTGAAACCACACGCCATAATCACGGACCCCTACTAGAATTTTCCAAATTCTATTTCCTCTTGTGGTGCGGCGCGCCATTGACTAATATGGCACTATTTTATGATGGGAACTTAAAATAGCCGTAACTTCTAACTCGATTTTCGGATTTAGTCAAATCTTATATCGATGAAAAGCTAATTGAATTTCCCACATGACAAAAAGTAAAAATCTTGAAAATTCCTTATGGAATAACCATAATTCAATTTAGAATCTAATACTAGACATTCTTGAGATGAAATTAACTAGGAAAAGTACGGGGCATTACAAGATATCCCTAAGACTGCCTTCCATACCCGGTAGGTGTTTTGTGTTCCTGGTTATGTATTTTGGGTTGAATAATTCCTTGACAACATTCATGGATTTGATGAATAGAGTATTTTGTCAGTTTTTAAATTTGTTCGTCATTTTGCTCATAGACAATATTCTAGTGTACTGTAAGAGAGAGGTAGATTATGTCGATCACCTCCGCCTTGTTTTACAGACCCTGTAAAATCAACAGTTGAATGCCTAATTTTGGAAATATGAGTTCTGGTTGAACGCTATCACATTTTGGTTCATGTCATTTCTAGTGAAGGGGTCATAGTGGATCCGTAGAAAGTTGTTGTGGTTAAAAAGTGGCCCAGACCCACAACTCCAACCGATATTCGAAGCTTCTTGGGTTTATTTTATTATTACAAAAGGATTGTGTAAAGTTTTTCTTCTATATCTACCCCATAGACTATGTTGACTCAGATAAAGGTATAGTTTTTGTAGTCTGATACGTCTGAGGGTAGTTTTGAGAAGCTGAAGGATAAGATGACTTCGGCTCCAGTCTTGACCTTGACTGAAGGCACTGATGGATTTGTGGCCTATTGTGATGCATCCCGTGTGGGGTTTGGGTGCATTTTGATACAGCATGGAAAGGTAATAGCTTATTCCTCTAGATAGTTGAAGGTGCATCAGAAGAACTATCCGACTCATGACTTGGAATTGTTGGCTGTGGTATTTGTATTGAAAATATGTTATCACTATCTATATGGCTTGCATGCAGATATCTTATCGAATCATAAGATCTTGCAGTATGTGTTTACTCAGAAAGAGTTGAATCTCAGCTAAATGAGATTTCTTGAGCTACTCAAGAATTATGACATAAGTCTTCTCTACCATCCGGGTAAAGTTAATGTGGTTGTTGATTCTCTAAGCAGGTTATCCATAGAGAGTCTAGCTAATGTGGTTGAAA
Organism: Capsicum annuum; assembly: GCF_002878395.1. Lineage (NCBI taxonomy): Eukaryota > Viridiplantae > Streptophyta > Magnoliopsida > Solanales > Solanaceae > Capsicum > Capsicum annuum. The sequence continues at coordinate 23,091,214 of NC_061114.1, forward strand.
GAAAGAGAGTGTTGGTGAAGGATATTCACCATTTGGCTAACCTTGGAGATCATCTCTTAGACTCTAAGGGTGGTGGTGTGTTTGTGCAGAAGGTAGCGCAGTCGTCACTTGGTTTTGTAATAAAGGAAAAATAAGTGTTGGATCCTGTATTAATGAGAATCAAGGGTCAGAGCCAGCTCAAGGGCCAAGCGAACAAAGTGATCACTTTAGGCCCCAAAATATTTTAGGCCCCATATTAAATATTATAAGTTGCCCTTGTGTGTTACTTTTTTGAAAAAAAAAAACAATTAAATGAAGTAACAAACTAATACAAGTAGTGAACTTTTAGTATAATATCAAAATCAAATTTTAGAATTTGTTCTACTATTCTAATTAGTTTCTATTATCTTTAATTTAAAGTTTTATATTTACGGGTCTTAATTTATGTGACATATTTTACTTATTATTCTTCTTTGAAATAACAATTAATGAATTTTTTTATTTAAAAGGCTAGAAAAATACACATCATATAATGTATGCATGATTTTTATAAAAATAAAAAAAGTTTAAAGCCTCGTAGTGAATTTTGTCTTTAGGCCACTAGATAAGTTGAGCCACCCCTATCAAGGGTGATGTAGGTGGGAAGAATGTGGTGGCCTTCTAGATTAGAGGTGATGTTACCTTGCTGTACCAAGGGAGGTTATGTGTTCCCAATATATATGGATTGCGAGAGAGGATCTTGGTTGAGGTGCTTGAATCGCGCTACGCTATTCATCCTGGTTCGATGAAGATGTATCACGGCCTTAAGGAAATGTATTACTGGAACAATATTAAGAGTATGTGGCTAGTTTTGTGGCTAAGTGCATGGTGTAACAACTAGTAAAAGTTGAGCACATGAGGGCTAGAGGATTGTATCAAGAAATTAAGTTGCCCGTTTGGAAATAGGGCCTGATCAACATGGATTTAGTTACCGTTCTTCCTCGATCTCAAAATTAGTTCTATTCGATTTGGGTCATCGTGGATAGGATGACAATGTCACCTAACTTTTTATAGTGAGGACCAGTTTCGCGGCGGAGGATTATGCAAAGTTATATCTCAAAGAGATAGTGAAATTACATAGGCTACCTTTTTCTATCATCTCAGATTACGGTACATAGTTTTCATCTCACTTTTGGTTGTTATTTCAGAAAGGTCTGGGGACCAAGGTAATTCTTAGTACTGCTTATCACCCACAGTCGGATGGGGAATCAGAAAGAACTATTTAGACATTCGAAGATATGCTCTGTGCTTGCGTGATTAACTATGGTGGTAGTTGGGTTGACCATTTGCCTCTTATAGAGTTTACATATAACAATAGCTACCACTCTAACATTGGGATGGCTCCATTTGAGGCCTTATTATTAGCCTCCTATATTTATGTTTTATGTTTTAATAATGAAAAACTAATGAGTGAACTTTGCAGGATATTAAAGATCCCTACCGATAGAAAGAGATCTCACACAAGGACATTAAAGACCTCAAATCATGGAAGGATATATCGCACAAGGTTAGGAATATTCTCTCAATTAATATCGTCCTAAATAAGGATCCACATCAAAGATATTGAAGATTCCTAATTATAGAAGGATATCTCACACAAAGGATATTGAAGATCTCAAATCGTGAGAGAATATCTCACACATGGTAAGGAATATTCTCTCAAAGAATATCGTGCTAAATATGGAGCCACATCAAAAGTGGGATATCTTTTGACAAGGCAACAAAAATCATAGAAACTAAAGATCCCAATAGACAAGTGTAACACCCCAATTTTCTGAACCGGAATGCTACACGGTGCTAATGACCCCAAAGGACCACAAGCTAACCCATGACTGATATCTGTACCTGTATACTGCATAATATATCATAAAATGCAAAAACATACACATGAAAGTCCTAAGATTCGAACTAAATAAACGTCTGATAACAAAATATCTAAAAAAGGTATAATAATACCAAAACAAGTCATAAATACTGAAAATAATGAGATCAAAATATCTAATCTGACATCTAGTCTGAAAGCCTCTAACTGAACTGAATAAGGAGTTAAAGGAACATGTCTCTAACTAACTCCATCTAGCAACTGAATAGTAAATGTAGCAATAATCATATCATCCTCGAATGAGAAAGACTCACTGCAAACTCTGAACACTGAAATGCTACTGCTGATCTAGAGTTCGTGCCTCTGAAACTATGGTGTAACATAAGAGAAAACACCATAGAACAAATGCATCATTACGTCTGAATATACCGAGTATACGAGTGAGGAAGGCTAAATGCAAAGGGTTATATGCATGAGCAATGCTAACTAATATGAACGTCAGAATACATACATGCATAAACAACTATAACTGAAATCGTGATGATGCTGACTACTGAGTCGGAATGCTGACAATATGACTTCACTGTTACTGAGGTACTGAATAGATTATTGACTATTTCTGACAGTTCAAATTATGAAGAACTGGTTTGAATGACTGTGTCTAACAGTCCTGAAACTGAATACTGGTAGCATCAGCTATGACAACTGATATAGCTGATATAACTGTAATGATTGGACTAATCAATATAATCGATACTGAGCGATTGTATCAGGCAGTCTAAGTTCTGAAGGAACGGTCTGAGTTTCGTTCTACTTGGAGTAACTAAATCTGAGATCACTCCTATCTAGCGGGTGATCATGAGTGTACTGATAATAGGGATGATTTGACTAAGTTTGAGATCAGTCCTATCTAGCGGGTGATATTTAAATCTAATAATTCTGATACTGATTAATCATAGTTGAGATCATTCCTAGCTAATGGGTGATCTTGAAGTCTATTTACAATGATAAGCATTGACTGTATCTAATAGTGTTGAATCTGTACTACTAAGCTGAGTTGATTATGTCTGAAAGCCCTGATTCTGTAACTAAAACTGTGGGATATGTTCATCTAACCAATATTCCCCAAGCTAAGCTGACTAGGGTCCAATCTCTGCCCTGACTGGAAGGGTGTTAGTACCACGCTACCAGTAAAGACATCTGTTATGGAGTTAGTACTAATCTAGTGAGTGACTCCTGCGATCAGTCCTATACATATAAATGTGCTAACGGGTGACCCCTGAGTATGCCAGTCCTATCTAACGGGTGACATGTCATACCTATACTGGAAACGTAGTTCTAGAACTTAGGGATTGCTTCTAGGGATCTCAGTCCTATTCTAGCAGGTGAGCCCCCATCCCTAGGTTCGTTCGGTGCTGAATTCTACTCCCATCTGAAAGACACTAAAATAAATAACTGGGCTAAACTAAATAACTTAACTGAACTGATTTACTAAACTGATACTGATTAACTGAACTGCTACTAGTGGTATTGTTTAGCGGAGCTAAAACTGAATTTACTGGATTTCGCTGACGGATAGAATATAATGAGTTCTGAGGAATGATTAAGAGTACTGAAGTTACTGAGATTTGCTATGATTACTGAGGTCACTGAGCACTGAGATTACTAAGAATACTAAACTACTGAGATTACTGAGTTTTCCTGAGTCATATGACTGACTGATTTCTATTGATCATGGCTTGACTGAGAATATTGTGAAAACATGACATGGCTTTAGGCACACAGCTATATTTTTCGGGTACAAGTACCCCCAGAACTCGATGGAAAGAAACTAACACACATGACTGACATGATCATAAGAGTAGAGTCCATAATCCATAATATCATAAATAAGGGATTTCATACTAAGTATGGTTCTCAATAATCTATTTCAAGGAAGGGAATTTCATACAACATGTATATACTTGCATAGCCTTCAATATCATGCTCATTACATATTACAACCACAATCCATAATATCATAACATGGGGAATTTCATGACGTACATGGGTATTCTACATCCTGTACATGAGTGGGTTTTGCAAGTAAGCACAGTATAATTCCATAAGACTAGTTCATGAGTAATCCAACAGTGTTCACAAGACACATTATCAACATGGATGACATTGAATCATAGAGGCCTATGATGAATCCTTCACTTAGTCACAATTTAGCTATAATGCATGATTTCTAGTCTCTTAGGTATTTTATCAAACACTTTACATGCATAACTTAGGCATAGGTGTAAATCATACAATTACTCATCATAAATAATCAAACTTACATGTTTTCAACTCATATGATGTCCTAGATTCATAATAGCACATAAAGATTCTATCTTGGCCTCATTCAATACATAAACATGATCAACAATCCATTCATAACATGAAAACCATAATATATAGTTTTAGAAAAGGGTTCTTGAATTTCATGGATGAAAGGAGTCCATGAATGAACATACGCATACCTTAGAAAGGAAACCTTGATGATTTGCTGGAGAGTTCTTGGATTGGGAAACTTAATTCTTGATTATCTTGGAAAAGGGCTTGAATCTTGATTTTGAGAGATGAGTTTGATGGAAACCCTAATCTTGTGGTTGAGAGTGTAAGATAGGGTTTTTAAGATGCTTAATTGAAGAAAAATAGGAAAAATTACGCCTCTTTAGGGTTATAAGTCGTAGAAGGTGAAGGAAAAGACCAAAATACCCTTATGAAATAATTTCCCAGTTGCTGAAAATCATAGCTGACGACCAAGGCTGATAAGCCGTCAAATTTGTAATAAGTCATCAAAAATGTCGTCAGATTTGTGATAAGTTATCACAAATGTCGTCACTTGGGAGCTGGTTTCTTCCTAAGGCTGACGACCTTCATGATAGGGCATCACAAATGTGATAAGATATCACGAATGTCGTCACTTAGGAGCTAGTTTCTGCCTAAGGCTGACGACCTTCGTGATAGGGCGTCACAAATGTGATAAGCTATCACAAATGTCGTCACACTGTTTCCAGCCTGATATGCTGGAGTAAAATAGGTATAACTCTTTGCTCCGATATTGTTTTTAGGATAAATTGGTATCGTTGGAAAGATAATTCAAAGATATTTCATTTTATATATAGTAAGCCACCCATTTCGTCATGTACAACGAGTTATGGTCGATTTAATTTGACCCAAGTTTTGACGCTCACTAAAACTTAAACGATAGGAAAGCTTTCAACATGTACTTGAGTTAGGGGACCTCTATGATCTAAATTCATGATCAAATAGATTCCCACACTACAGAGTTGATTAACACACTAAATTTATATAGGATTTGAGGCTTTTGAAACATCCACGCATAGGAATGATGGATTTTTATTCTCGTCCAAAATGTGGGGTATTACAATATCTCCCCTTTGGGACCCGTCGTCCTCGAATGATACTGGTTGAGATGAGATAAAAAAACAACTTACATGAATATATAGCATGAATGACTAATCATGATTTCATGGCTGACATGACTGAAAACTGAGCATATCATACTGTACATGCATATCTGATGCATGGATAGCTGATTTATAAATATAGGACTGAGTGTTCCGATAAACTGAGTTTTTCAAATGAGAATGCATATCTGATGCTTAACTGATAAGTTGAATCCATGCATATCTAATGCATGATTATATGACTGACATAATACATAAATGCATGACTGAAAGTACTGGTAAGCTGATCACACATATCAGATGCGGGAATACATAACTGAACTTAATCATGAATATGCGACTGAACATACAATGGTAAAGGCACTAAGATTGAACTGAAACATGAGAACATGACTAATTTTTCTACGTGACATATGGACTGAACATCATGAACTGAACTGAACCTCTGAATACTTGACTTACAGCTGAGGTCTAACTTGAGGGTCAACTTATGAGTACCCTCTATTCTAGACTGAATTCATTATGCAAGGAGAAACTGAAATATGTAAGACATGAGAGCGTTAAGAGAAGGTGGGGTATCTCCCCCTTGGGATACTATGTCCTTCAAAGAACGCTTACCTTACGGAGATACTAGGTGACACACAGGGCATCTACGAACTAGATTATAACTAAACTTTGGGGGTCTGAAACTAACGCATGAGATGGAATGAACTTGAAACTACTAGGAGGTTCTACCTTGAAATAGTTACATTCTCTAAGATTTTGGATAGCATAAATAGATGTAAGATGAGAAAATAAGCTATACAAATCTGACTGCTCACTGGCACGACATGAATACTAAAAGAAGGAAAACTGTTCCTAAAACATCTCATAGCCTCCTGCACATAGGTGTGGTACACAATACACGCATGTACAAGACTCTACTAGATGCGGCTTTCAGACTTCCTAGGACTCTATTGAACCTTAGGCTCTGATACCAAATTTGTAACACCCCAATTTTCTAAACTGGAATGTTACACGGTGCTCATGACCCCGAAGGACCACAAGCTAACCCATGACTGAATCATGAAAGACCATAAGGTTCAAACTGAATAAACGTCTGATAAAAAAATGTCTGAAAAAGGTATAAAAATACCAAAACAAGTCATAAATACTAAAAATAATGAGATCTGAATATCTAATCTGACATCTAGTCTAGAAGCCTCTATCTGAACTGAATAAGGAGTTGAAGAAATATGTCTCCAACCAACTCCATCTAGCAACTGAATAGTAAATGTAGCAATAATCGAACATATCTCCAACCAACTCCATCTAGCAACTGAATAGTAAATGTAGCAATAATCATATCATCCTCGAATGAGAAGGACTCATTGTAAACTCTGAACACCGGAATGCTACTGCTGATCTAGAGTTCGTGCCTCTAAAACTATGGTGTAACATAAAAGAAAACACCATAGAACAAATGCATCATTACGTCTGAATGTACTGAGTATACGAGTGAGGTAGGATAAATGCAAAGGGTTATATGCATGAACAATGCTAACTAATATGAACGTGAGAATACATACATTCATAAACAACTATAACTGAACTCGTGATGATGCTGACTACTGAGTCTGAATGCTGACGACATAACTTTACTGTTACTGAGGCACTGAATAGATTAGTGACTATTTATGACAGTTCAAATTATGAAGAACTGGTTTTAATGACTGTGTCTAACAGTCCTGAAAATGAATACTGGTAATGTGAGCTATGACAACTGATATAGCTGATATAATGGTAATGATCAGACTAATCGATATAACTGATATTGAGTGACTATATCTGACAGTCTAAGTTCTGATGGAACTATCTGAGTTTCGTTCTACTTGGAGTAACTAAATCTGAGATCAGTCCTATTTAGCGAGTGATCATGAATATACTGATAATAAAGATGATTTGACTTAGTCTGAGATCAGTCCTATCTAGTGGGTGATCTTTAAATCTAATGATTTTGATACTGATTAATCATAGTTGAGATTATTCCTAGCTAATGGATGATCTTGAAGTCTACTTATAATGATAAGCATTGATTGTATCTAACAGTGCTGAATATGTACTACTAAGCTGAGTTGACTGTGTCTGAAAGCCCTAATTCTGTAATTGCAACTATGGGATGTGTTTATCTAACCGACATACCCCAAGATAAACTGACTGGTTCCAATCTATGCCCTGACTGGAAGGGTATCAGTACCGCACCACCAGTAAAGACATCTGTTGTGGAGTTAGTCCTAATCTAGCGGGTGACTCCTGGGATCAGTCCTATACATATAAATGTGCTAATGGGTGACCCCTGAGTATGCCAGTCCTATATAACGGGTGATATCTCGTACCTATACTGGCAACGTAGTTCTAGAACTTAGGGATTGCTTCTAGGGATCTCAGTCCTATTCTAGCGGGTGAGCCCCCATCCCTAGGTTCGCTCGATGCTGAATTCTACTCCCATCTGAAAGACACTGAACTGAATAAATGGGCTAAACTAAATAACTTAACTGAACTGATTTACTAAACTGATACTGATTAACTGAACTGCTACTAGTAGTATTGTTTAGCGAAGCTAAAACTGAGTTTACTGGATTTCGCTGACAGACAAAATTTCATGAGTTCTGAGGACTGATTAAGAGTACTGAAGTTACTGAGATTTAATGTGATTACTGAGGTTACTGAGCACTTAGATTACTGAGAATACTGAACTACTGAGATTACTGAGTTTTCCTGAGTCACATGACTGACTAATTTCTATAGATCATGACTTGACTGAGAGTATCGTGAAAACATGACATGGCTCTAGGTACACAGTTATATTTTTCGGGTACAAGTACCCCCAGGACTCGATGGAAGGAAATTGACACACATGACTGACTTGATCATAAGAGTAGAGTCCATAATCCACAATATCATAAATAAGGGATTTCATACTAAGCATGGTTCTCAACAATCTATTTCATGGAAGGGAATTTCATACAACATGTATATACTTGGATAGCTTTCAATATCATGCTCATTACATATTACAACCACAATCAATAATATCATAACTTGGAGAATTTTGATGAAGTACATGGGTATTCTACATCTTGTACATGAGTGGTTTTTGCAAGTAAGCATAGCATAATTCCATAGACTAGTTCATGAGTAATCCAACAGTGTTCACAAGACACATTATCAACATGGATGACATTGAATCATAGAGGTCTATCATGAATCCTTCACTTAGTCACAATTTAGCTACAATACATGATTTCTAGTCTCTTAGGTATTTTATCAAACACGTTACATGAACAACTTAGGCATAGGTGTAAATCATACAATTACTCATCATAAATAATCAAACTTACATGATTTCAACTCATATGATGTCATAGATTCATAATAACACATAAAGATTCTATCTTGTCATCATTTAATACATAAACATGATCAACAATACATTCATAACATGAAAACCATAATATATAGTTTTAGAAAAGGGTTCTTAAACTTTATGGACGAAAGGAGTCCATGAATGAACACACATATACCTTAGAAAGGAAACCTTGATGATTTGCTAGAGAGTTCTTGAATTGGAAAACTTAATTCTTGATTATCTTGGAAAAAGTCTTGAATCTTGATTTTGAGAGATGAGTTTGATGGAAACCCTAATCTTGTGGTTGAGAGTGTAAGAGAGGGTTTTTAAGATGCTTAACTGAAGAAAAATGAGAAAAATTACGCCTCTTTAGGGTTACAAGTCGTGGAAGGTGAAGGAAAAGACCAAAATACCCTTATGAAATAATTTCCCCATTGCTGAAAATCATAGATGACGACCAAGGCTTATAAGCCGTCAAATTTGTGATAAGTCATCAAAAATGTCGTCAGATTTGTGATAAGTTATCACAAATGTTGTCACTTGGGAGCTGGTTTCTGCTTAAGGCTGATGACCTTCGTGATAGGGTGTCACAAATGTGATAAGCTATCACAAATTCCATCACTTAGGAGCTGGTTTCTGCCTAAGGCTGACGACCTTCGTGATAGGGTGTCACAAATGTGATAAGCTATCATGAATGTCGTCACACTATTTTCAGCCTGATATGCTGGAGTAAAATAGGCAGAACTCTTTGCTCCGATATCGGATTTAGGCAAAATTGGTATCATTAGAAATCTAATTCAAAGATCTTTCATTTTATATATAGTAAGCCACCCAGTTCGTCATATAAAATGATTTATGATTGATTTAAGTTGACCCAAGTTTTGACGCTCACTAAAATTTGAACGATAGGAAAGCTTTCAACTTGTACTTGAGTTAGGGGACCTCTATGATCTAAATTCATGCTCAAATAGATTCTCACACTACATAATTGATTAACACACTAAATTTATGTAGGATTTGAGGCTTTTGAAACATCCATGCATAGAAATGATGGATTTTTATTCTAGTTCAAAATGTGGGGTATTACAACAAGGCAATTAGATGCAACTCACGACAAGATCAAAGTAGAAGAAAGATCTCACTCCTTACATGGACATATTTGATATAGACATATATAAATATGAGAAAAGAAAATTGCACCAAGTATGGATATATCTGATATGGATATACCATAAGGTGCAAACTCACTCAATCAAGGAATCAACTCAAATCCTTGATTGAGAATAAATTTCTTAGGTTTCCTTAGGAATAAAAGAAGCATGTACAATAGAAGACTATAAAGGTCAAAATAGAAGAATGAAGACACTACGCAACTTCAAGGAAAAAATTCAAAGTGTCTTAATCTTAGTCTCACAAGGATTTGTATTTTTTAGTTTACAATTGTTATATAAAGAGTAGGATCGAGCCAACTTTGTAACATCAACTGAAGCTGTTTCACAAGATCAGGAGAAAAAAATAAGTCTTCAGAACTTGTTTCCTATCATTGTACTCTAGCCCGACATTGAATTATCTAAGAAAACTTTCAAACCCAAGGGGACTGGAAGTAGGAACCACATTGGTGTTCCGAACCAAGATAAATCTCTGTACCTTTACTTTATGCTTAACTATTTACTTGCTTAATTGTTTTAAATCCAATTTGTTTTGTGAAGTACACTGATCTGCAGGCAAGTTGACTGTGAAGAGTCAGTAATCGACTCACAGAAAAATTTCAATTCACCCCCACTTCTTGAATTTTAATTGGTATCAGATCAAGTCTAACTAACAGTGTTGCTTAACCGCAAGTGAGCAAATATCTAATGGCAAGATATCATAGTCTCGGTGCTCTTATCAGGACGGTCACTCCTCAATGAGACCAACATACTTTAATGGATAGCATTACTCTTACCAGAAAAGTAGGTTCAAAATTTTTGTCCAATCAAATGACTTTCAAGCTTGGGTTATCATCAAGAAGGGTCCAAAGCGATTCTAGAGCTTAAAGAGAAGTCAAAGGACAAAGACAAAGAATCTAGCAGTACTAACATAGAAGACCTTGAAAGTTTTGAGGTCACCAAAGAACAATAAGAGGTAATCCAAACTAATGCATGTGCTATAAGTTTACTGTTTGTGAAATTAGTTAAGAAGAATATGACAAGATATCAACTTGTGAGACTGCAAAGAAAATGTGGGACAAATTCTAGTTTAACCTATGAAGGAACCACCAAAGTCAAAAATTAAAGATTGTTGTGCCCTTGTCAATGAATATGAGCTATTGAAAATGAAAGAGAATGAAAACATTGAAATAATGTTTTCAAAATTTAGTAAGATCGTCTGCAAACTAAAATCACTGGGGATAATCTACTCACACAGCTTGTAAGTCCAGACGCTGGTCCAAAGTCTTCCAAAAATTTAGGAAACCAAGGCTTCTATTCTTGAAGACGGAGATCTTCACAACATGACATATCATGAACTACGATGTAATCTCATTGCAAATAAACAGAATTATATCAACAGGTACCACAAGGAGGAAAAGAAGAAAATAGTGGCCTTCAACACTGCTCTAACTGAAAAAGAAGATATTTTGGAAGATGCCAATAGCGAAGGAATGGCCCTCATAAACTGTGGAGTAAGACAGACCATGAGATAGAGACAACAAAGATCCCAAGGAGCCAAAAATAATGACTCCACTAGAAATGATGATCGCTACCATTATGTGGGAGGTCTTGCAACTTCAAAAAAACTGTCCAGAATTAAGAAGAAGAACATCTAGAAAGAATCAAAATTTTGGAGCTTGGAGTGATGAAGATGAAAACGATGAAGAAATAGAAGCCGTCAATATATGTTTCATGGAAACAGGTGAATCAAGCGAGGTAACTACATGATTGTCACAATTGTAATACTCTTGAATCTAATTTAGATATGATTGTTTTATCCGTTTTCAGATTTTATTTTATAGAAAATGGTGTTGACATTTTAAAACTATTTAAAAAAATTCAAGAAAATTTCAAATTAATTTTTTAAAAGAATTTTCAGAGTCGCCACTTGATTTTGTTAGAAAAATATCAAGAAAAAACTTAAAGGAATCTCAAAGATTCAAAAACCGGAATAAATCTTTGAAATTAGAGAAACTGAGTAAGGCTTCAATTAATGCCCTAAGAAGGTTTTTAATGCATTTAGGAATGTCCATTTTTAAAATGGTTGTAACGCCCCAAGACTGCACCCTGGGCGTCACATGGTGCTTACGACCTCGAAGGACCACAAGCTAACCCATGACTGCTACTTGCTGTGAGCACTGAATATAATACTAAAATATATATGCATAAGAAATCTGAAAATGCCATAAGGTTCTCAAAATATAGAAATAATAGTAACTAAGTATAACTGATAACAACATCTGAAAACTGAAAAATCAGCTATGCTAGTCTGAAAGCCTGTAACTATCTAAATATGGAGTTGATAGGACAAACCCCCAACTAACTTTGACTAAAATAACTACTGAACTGCTGAAATACTGAAATGGATAAACTTTATCCTGGAAATATGAGGTCTCACCACTATAACTGCTGTTGATAGCCTGGGCTGCTAAGTACGGCCAGGAACCTTCCGAACCTATGATATGAGACATAATAGCGCAAAAGAAAGTATGCAATCAGTACATGAAATGTACTGGTACGCTAAGTGAGGTAAGATTGATAAGCATGGCTTCATATGCATGAGCTGACAACTGACTGAATAAACATCATGAAGTAACTGGATGAGAGTACATGAGAAACTGTAACTACTGAACATATTGAACATGCTATACTACACATATAGATATACATCGTGTATCTGAGATAATACTGAAGCTGAGTACTAAATTCTAATGGTTGAGTAACTGATAACTGATAGTCATGGTTCTGTAGAGCTTATTGAGTTCTTTACTGAGTATGGAGACTGAAACAGTAATTGTGGGAGTTATCATCTAACCGACATACCTTGATTATAGAATAATTTGGGGTCCAAACTGTAACCCCAATTCAAAGGGCGTTAGCACCATGGCCTGGGTTACTAATAGTAGCTGGGTCAACCCTAATCTAGCAGGAAGACTCATGTGATGTATATGGTAATGTCAACCCTAGTCTGGCAGGACGACAATTTACCCTACGCTGGCTACACAGTTTTGTAACGTAGGGACTGCTACTAAGGGTCAAACTCTTTGCTGGAAGGAATGCCCCCATCCCTGGGTTTGCTCGGTGCTGAATCCTAGAATGCCCCCATCCCTGGGTTTGCTCGGTGCTGAATCCTACTCCTAACTAAATGGACATTGAACTGATTACTAGACTGTACTAGGCTTGACTGAGCTGACACTGATCGTGTTGACGAACTGAACTAGTCGGAGTTCACTAAGTTTGGTTAGCTGACCGAGTACTACTATTCTTTACCTTTATTGGGATGATTTTATAACTACTACAACTAAGTAAACAACTAGATTTCGGGTAATAAATACCCCCAGGACTCGATAGCATAATTGATAAACTCATATCACAACTTTAACAACAAGCAATAGGTTACCATGAATAATTTACTCATCTGGACATTTTATCAAACACTTGTAAAGCATAGCTTAAGCATGGAAATAGTTTAAACATGTAGTAATAGCATGATTTCAATGCTAAGATCATCAAAAGATCACAATGAGCAATTCATTCACTTAGACATTTTATCAAACACTTAGGAGGCATAACCTTGTACATGAGAATGAACAATATGTTAATGCCTTATAATTACAACATTCAATTCATAATTCCAGGGTTTGACACGAGATCTACATCAACCAACGTACCTATTGATCTATTTTACATAAAACTCATATTTTCTTAACTCTGAAACTCAAATAACAACAAAAACATGAGCATAAGTCATTCATAACATGGGAATCATAATTCAAGTTTTGAAAATGGTTTTTGAACTCTAAGGATGGAAGGAAACCCAACGATGAACACCTAACATACCTGAGTGATGTAATTTGTAAAGATTGTTGGGGATTTCTTGGAACTTGACCTTGAGCTTGATGAACTAAGGTTTATTTCTTGAGAGAATTTTGTGAACAATAAATGTATTTTGCCCTTTTGGAAGCCTAATTTCGTGTTTTGACTAAATTGGGTGAGGGGAAAAGGACCTAATTACCCTTGGAAAGTCAAAATTAAGTGAGCAAAATGTGTCCAATGATGCGACAAGTGATGTGCCGCATCGATAGTGTCGACGTGATAGCCAACGCACCGCATTGATGTTGTCGATGTGATAGCCAATGTGACGCATCGAGATCGCGTTGGCTTGCTGTTTTGGTCATCCAAACACGACTCAAATGATGTCCAAAAATTCCAAAACTCGCCCAAGATGACCTATTGATATCACTGGTCGTGAATCAACTTAAAAATCGACAATCAAAGGCCAAAAATATCATAAATAATTCCATTGAAATATCGAGGTAAAAAATGAGACTAAGTGTCAAGACTTCACTGAAATTTTCTAAGGGGTGTGTCAAGACTTCACTGAAATTTTCTAAGTCTGGGACCCCTTATTACAAGCTATATGGGACTGAATTAAACTAGAACTTTTATGGGGTCTTACAATATCTCCCCCTTGGGAACATTCGTCCTCGAATGAGGCTGACTAAACTAAGAGGATCTGTACTTACGCTGATATGCATAACTGAAGCATGATTGAATTCTGGAGACATGACTTATGACTGAACTGTTTCATGAATACATGAATGATATGAGATTGTTATGCAGTTGTAACTGAGTATGGAATATAGTAAATCTGAGAAAGACAATTACCTTAGGTTGAGTCTGAGTTTGTGGAGAAGAGGTGAGGATACCTGGTTCTCATGTCTACCTCTACTTCCCACGTAGCTCCCTCAACGGACCGAATCCACCAAAGAACTTTGACCAAAGGAACTTCTTTGTTCCTTCGTCTGTGAATTTGACGATCAAGGATCTTGACTGGGACTTCCTCATAAGAGAGATAGTTCTAAATATCTATACTCTCTATAGGGACTACAACTGATGGGTCACCAATGCACTTCATTAGCAAGGAGACGTGAAACACTGGTTACACTGATGCTAAGTCTACAGGTAATTCAAGCCCATAAGCTACCTTACCGAAATGACTCAGTATCCTATAAGGACCAACATATCGGTGACTAAGCTTCCCCTTCTTATCAAATCTCTTTACCCCCTTCATGGGAGATATTTTTAAATACAAATAATCACCAATATCAAATTCAAAATCTTTCTTTCTCACATCTGCATGAGATTTTTGTCAACTCTGGGTTGTCTTAAGCCTCTCCTTGATCAACTGTACTTTCTCTAAGGCATCAAACACCAAGTCAGCCCCACTACTGCGACCTCACCTACCTCAAACTAACCAATGAGAGATCTACATCTTCTCTCATAAAGAGCCTCAAACATAGACACTTGAATACTTGAATGATAGCTATTATTATACGCGAACTCAATCAACGGTAAGTGGTTATCCCAACTGCCCTTAAAGTCAACGACACACGCTCTCAATATATCTTCTAAAGTCTGAATGGTCCTTTCTGCTTGACCATCTTTCTGAGGGTGGAAGGCTGTACTGAGGCGGACTTGGGTACCAAGACCCTTTTGAAAGGCTTTCCAAAAGTGAGAGGTGAACTGTATACCTTTATATAAAATAATGGACAACAGGACACTATGTAACCTAACCAACTATCTGATATAGAGCCTGGCATAGTCCTCAACTAAATAACAGGTATGAACTAGCAAGAAATAGGCTAATTTGGTCATCCTGTCCACAATGACCCAAATTGAATCATGCTGTCGACGAGTTTGAGGCAAACCTATCACGAAATCCATGTCACGTCCTCCCACTTCTAAGTTGGAATACTGAACTCCTGCATGGACCCACTAGGCTTCTGATGTTTAATCGTAACCTGTTGAAACGTGGAGCACTTAGCTACAAACTCTACCATTTCTCTCTTCATCCCACTCCACCAATAGACTTCCCGCAAGTCAGGGTACATCTTAGTGGTCCCTGGATGAATGGAGTAACGCGCATCATGCGCTTCATCAAGAATTCGCTGTCTCACGCCATCCACACATGGCACATATAGTCTATCCTAGCAATGCAACACACCATCTCCCTCTTAGGGGAAAACCTCTACTTTCTGGTCTCTGACTGACTCTTTCATCTTAACACACCATCTCCCTATTCTGCACCCTAACACTACCCTAAGCCGAATCAACCAAATGGGCACCTAGTATGGCAATCTGATGAACTTCCTAAACTAACTTCTTCTTAATAACCTCAACATGAGCAACAATACCCATGGACAACCTACTGAGGGTATCTGCCACTATATTGGCCTTTCCCGGATAATACAGAACACTTATGTCATAGTCTTTCAATAACTCTAATCACCTCCTCTGACGCAAGTTTAAGTATTTCTGAGAAAATACTTATTGTAGGCTTTTGTGGTTTGTGAATACATCAACATACACCTCATACAAATAGTGCCTCCAAATCTTTAAGGCAAACACAACAACTGCTAAATCAAGATCATGGGTAGGGTAATTCTTTTTATGGGGCTTAAGCTGTCTCGAGGCATAAGCCATAACCTTACCTCTCTGCATCAAAATACACCCCTAACCCAACTCTAGAAGCATCACAATATACAATAAATCTATCCAAATCGCCGTGTAAAGTCAAAATATGGGCTGTAGTGAGTCGAGTCTTCAACTCCTGAAAACTCTTCTCATAAGAATCTGACTACTGAAACTTAACTTTCTTCTGAGTCAATCTGGACATGGGGGATGTAATAGACGAAAATCCTTTAACAAACCGTCGGTAATAGCGAGCCAAACCCAAGAAACTCCTGATATCTGATGGAGAGATGGGTCTGGGCTAGTTTCTCAATACTTTGGTCTTCTGAGGATCAACTCTAATGTCATCATAAAAAATAATATGACCAAGGAAAGATATTGACCTTAGCCAAAATTTGCATTTACTGAATTTAGCGAACAACTGATGGGCTCTGAGAGTCTGCAATACTATTCTGAGATAGTCTGCATGGTCATTTTCACTGTGAGAGTAGACAAGAATGTCATCGATGAAAACTATGATGAAAATGTCCAAGCACTGCTTGAACACACGGTACATCAATTCTATGATAGCTGTTGAGGCATTGGTAAGACCAAATGATATAACTAGAAACTCGAAGTGAACATACCAGGTTTTTAAAGCAGTTTTTGAAATGTCACATTCTCTGACTCTGAGCTGATGATAGCCTGATCTGAGGTCTATCTTAGAAAATTAACTGGCACCCTGAAGTTGGTCAAACAATTCATTGATTCTAAGAAGTGGGTACTTATTCTTGACTGTGACTTTGTTCAACTGACGGTAGTCTATACACATTCTAAAAGAACCGTCTTTCTTTCACACGAATAAAACTGGTGTACCTTAAGGGGATATGCTGGGCCAGATGAACTCTTTGTTTAAAAGGTCCTTCAATTGTTCTTTCAACTCTTTAAGTTTAGCTGGAGCCACTTTATATGGCGGAATAGAGATGGACTGAGTATCATAAAGAAGGGCTATTCCGAAGTCAATTTCTTTTTCGGGAGGAATTTCGGGGAGATCTTCAGAAAACACATCTGGAAATTCACTTGCGACTAAAACTGACTCAGGATTAGAAGTCTCGGAACTAGAATCTTTGACTCGCACCAAATGATAGAAACACCACTTGGATATTATTTTTCTCGCTCTAAGGTATGAAACAAGTTGGCCCTTAAACGTTGTGGTACTACCCCTCTATTCTAGGATAGGTTTATTTCAGAACTGAAAATAGACAATTCAGTTTCTTCAATCAACTGAGGCATATCATGAATGGAGCCAATCCATGCCGAGAATAACATCAAAATCCGTCATCTCAAATACTACTAAGTCTACTGAAGTAACTTTCTGATACACCATAACTGGATAGTCCTTGTATACCCGCCGATCTATGATAGATTTACCTACTAGGGTAGAGAATGAGAAAGCCTCTGTTAAGATTTCGGGACTGACTCTAAAGTTGACAACTATATAAGGTGTTACAAAAGACAAAGAATCTTCTATATCTAATAAAGCATAAACATATAAATAGTAAACTTATAACGTACCAGTAACACATCAGGAGAAATTTCCTAATCCTGTCGAGACTGTAGTGCATAGAGCCTATTTGGGCGTTGCCCATTTGTGGCACTGGAAGCGGCACCCTGCTGAGATAGGCGATCGAACTGAGCTAGGGGACGATTATGTTGACTTTTTGAACCCACCTGAGGACACTCTCTGATTCTATGACCTGGCTTACCACAATCGAAACACACGTCGCTGCCAGCCCTGCAGACACTCTGATGATTTCTGCCATATTTTTGGTAGAGAGGATTTGTTCAAGAGCTACTAACACTACCCTGAGATTTAGAGCCTGACGCCTTATCCTTATTACCATTTCTAAATTTAGGCACCGGAGCACTGGCTGAGGATGAAGCTGGGACTGAAGATTTTGGGCAGTACTAAGGACAATTATCACCCTCTAACTTTGGTTGAGTAAAGTTGAAGCTACCTATTCTAGCCTTCTTGTTCTCCCTCTCTTTCTCCTTAGTCTTTTGTTCCTCAATCTGTTGAGCATGGACCATCAACCAAGCCAAGTCCATCTCCTTAATCAGCATTGCAGTCCTACACTTCTTGACCATACTATCAGACATACCAGACAAGAACTTGCTCATCTTAGACCTGCTATCAGCTGCCATATGAGGAGCATACCTGGTCAACTGAGTAAACTTGAGAGAATACTTCTTCATTGTCATGCTGCCTTGCTTCAAGTTAATGAAATCTAAAACCTTATCTTCCCTCAACTCCAATGGGAAGAACCTATCTAGAAAGGCAGTGGAGAACTCCTCCCATTCTATAGGCCCTGCATTTGCGCCCCTATCTACCTTTCACTGCTTAAACCATGATTAAGCCACATCCTGCAACTGATAGGCAGCTAACTCAGCACTATTACTAGCGGTTACCCTCATAATGTCTGTTACCTTCTACACCATGTCAAGGGATTCATATGGGTCCTCTTTAGACTTAGACCCATAAAATAAAGAAGGGTTTATTTTGGTGAAGTCCCAAATTCTAGCTGTAGCAGTATTCGCCACTAGGTTGTCTTGAACAATAATTGAGCGTTCATTTAAGGCTGCTACAGAATGAGCTAGAGCGATGAAAGTTGCTTTGAATTCTTCGTGAGAAACGTGCTCATTAAGGATATCTTCCTAAACTTGCGGAGGCGATGATTGGTTCCCAGTTCTTCTTTCGTTAGTCTTTTTGGGAGGCATATTCTGCAAACAAAAGGAAAACTTGGATTAGACGGAGAATTTAACTTGAGCTCATGCTCACTCTCACAATATGAACACTGAAAGAGGGGAATATTTTTTCCTAAAATGCTTTATTGCCTTTTGTCTATAGTGTGGCGAGCTACACACCCATGCACAAGACTCTATTTGACACGACTTTAAGACTCCCTAGGACTCTTTAGAACCCTAAACTCTGATACCAAGTTTGTAATGCCCCGAGACTGTACCCTGGGCATCACACGGTGCTTACGACCTCGAAGGACCACAAACTAACCCATGGTTGGTACCTGCTGTGAGCACTGCATATAATATTGAAATACATATGCGAAAGAAATCTGAAAATGCCATAAGGTTCTAAAAATATTGAAATAATAGTAACTGAGTATAACTGTTAATAACATCTGAAAACTGAATAACTGGCTATACTAGTTAGAAAGCCTCTAACTGTCTGAATATGGAGTTGATGAGATAAACCCCTAACTAACTCCAACTGAAATAACTACTGAACTACTGAAATGAATAAACTTTATCCTCGAAATATGAGGTCTGACAACTATAACTGCTATTGATAGCCTGAGCTGCTAAGTACGGTCAGGAACCTAAGCGTCCGAACCTATAATATGAGACATCATAGCGCAAAAAAAAGTATGCGATTAGTACGTGGAATGTACTGATATGCTAAGTGAGGTAAGGCTGATAAACATGGGTTCATATGTATGAGCTGACAACTGACTGAATGAACATCATGAAGTAACTAGATGAGAGTACTTGCAAAACTGTAAATACTAAACATACTGAACATGCTATACTACGCATATAGATATACATCGTGTATTTGAGATTATACTGAGACTGAGTGCTGAATTCTGATAGCTGAGTAACTGATAACTGATAGCCATGGTTCTTTAGAAATGACTAAGTTCTTTACTGAGTACGGAGACTGAAACTATAATTGTGGGAGTTATCATCTAACCGACATACCCCAATTATAGATTGATTTAAGGTCCAACCTATAACCCCACTTGAAAGGGTGTTAGCACTGTGCCACCGGTTACTAACAGTAGCTGGGTCAACCCTAATCTGGCAGGAAGAGTCATGTGATGTATATGGTTATGTCAACCCTAGTCTGGCAGGAAGACGATTTATCCTACGCTGAGTATGTAGTTATGTAACGCAGGTACTGCTACTAAGGGTCAAACCCTCTGCTGGAAGGAATTCCCCCATCCTTGGGTTTGCTTGGTGCTGAATTCTACTCCTAACTGAATCGAGACTGAACTGATTACTAGACTGTACTAGGCTAGACTGAACTGACACTGATCGTGTTAACTGACTGAACTAGTTGGAGTTCACCGAGTTCTGTTAACTGACTGAGTACTACTGCTCTTGACCTTTACTAGGACGATTCTATAACTACTGCAACTAAGTAAACAACTAGATTTCGAGTAATAAATACCACCAGAACTCGATAGCATAATTGATGAACTCATATCACAACTTTAATAACACAACAATAGGTTACTATGCATGATTTACTCATATGGACATTTTATCAAACACTTTCAAGTCATAGCTTAAACATGGAAATAGTTTAAACATGTAGTAATAGCATGATTTCAATACTAAGATCACCAAAAGATTAGAATGCACAATTCATTCACTTAGACATTTTGTCAAACACTTAGGAGGCATAACCTTGTACATGGGAATGAACAACATGCTAATGCATCATGACTACAACAATCAATTCACAATTCAAGGGTTTGACATGAGATCTACATCAACCAACATACCCATTGATATATTTTACATGAAACTCGTATTTTCTTAACTTTGAAACTCAAATAACAACACAAACATGAGTATAATTCAATTCATAACATGGAAATCATAATTCAAGTTTTGAAAAAGGTTTTTGAACTCCAAGAGTGGAAGGAAACCTAAGGATGAACACCTAACATACTTGAGTGACGAAATTCGTGAAGATTGTTGGGGATTTCTTGGAACTTGATTTTGAGCTTGATGAGCTAGGGTTTATTTCTTGAGAGGATTTTGTGAATAATGAATGTATTTTGCCCTTTTTGAAGCTTAATTTCGTGTTTTGGCTGAATTGGATGAGGGAAAAAGGACCTAATTGCCCTTAAAAAGCGAAATAAGTGAGCAAAATATGCCTAGTGATGCGGCAGGCAACGCTTCGCGTCGATGGTGTCGACGCGATGGCCGACACGTTGCGTCAATGCTGTTGACGCGATAGCCAACGCGATGCGTTGAGATCGCATTGGCTTGCTATTTTGGTCATCCAAACGCGACTCAAACAATGTCGAAAATTTCGAAACTCACCGGATATGAACTATTGACATCCTTGATCATGAATCAACTTAAAAATTGACAATCTAAGGCCCAAAAAAACCGTAAATGATGCCATTGAAATATTGAGGCAAAAAATAAGAGTAACTGTCAACACTTAACTAAAATTTTCTAAGTCTAGGACTCGTTATTACAAGCTATATGAAATTGAATTGCACTAAAACTTTTACAGGGTCTTACATCGGTTGACCAAATTATTGACTAACTTAAAATGGCTAACTTTGCTAAAATGTCAATTTCTAAAAGTTCATGGCTTGATCGAGCGGTTTTTTGAAAATAGCTATATTTAGTTTAGGTCCAAATAGTCTTTTTTAAGGTGAGAATAAATGGCTTGGAAGTGAAGAAAAAATATCGACTCAAAACATCATTTTTATTTCATTATTATTATTAATATTATTATTTAAATAATAATTAAGAAGAAAGAATTAACCAATTATGTAAAAAAATGAACTTATCTTTTTAGAAGAAACCAAATTGAGAAAAATCTACTTCTTTTTATGCTTAAGAAAAATTCCATTTAGCCTAAATGATATTAATTGATACATGAACAAATAAAAGTCATCTTAATGTGAAAGACTTGTTTATAAAAAAAAAAGATTAACATAAAATCCAATTTTTTATACTTTTGTTTAAACAAGACAATAATTTTTTATTTTTTTTTTAAAGGGAAAATCTAAATAAGTAGAGAAAGGAAAAATGAAGATAAAATAAAAATGGCAACACCTTGAGGAATTTATCTAGTTTAATTAATTAAAGTGTTCAGGCAAATACAAATAAATAAATAAATAAATTAAAAATAAAAATTACACAAATACACAACATGTTTCCAATATTACAAAAAATCTCAATTCCCTAAATATATTACAAAATCCCAACATATACACAAAATGTTATGTATATGTCGTCTATGTTATGTATATTAATAGGGAGAGAGAATAAAGTAATTAAAAAAGTGGAAGAGAACGTAATTACTTTTTTTATATTATTTATACAAATTAAAATGGGTAATTAAAGAGAGAAGAGTGAACATTGGCCCCTTTTGGCCTATTAAAAATCTGTCCAATTTTCGATCAATTCCATGGATTTTAGCCTATTTCTTTCCCCTATATATCTGTTGTATATCAGCAGCTTATTTCCTGTGTTTTGGGGTATACTGTTGCGTATACGATGTATATCAGTGCGGTAAGCTGCAAATTTTGACTCCATTTTTCATCATAAACCATGCTATAACGTGCAGCTGTTGCATCCTAATGTATATCAGTTGTATACAATTGTACACCAGTGTCGTTTCGACTCGATGGACGTTGAGTTTACCCCAACCGAATTCGGGGAATGAGAGTCCAAGGGACTCGATGGGGGATTTCATGCATAGAAATTAAGGGGAGGAAGATTAGCAACTAAGAAAAAGATTAAACCAAACTTGAAATTTAAACACATATTTTCCAAGATCAAGATGTCAATACTCGAGCGGAGATAAGTTGATCATTTAATGAGCCGAGTCAACTTTCAAACTCAACAATTAATGTCTAATATAGCATACGTTCATCAAGCTAAAATATGAATGGAAAATGAACCAAGTAAACAGAGGAGTGGAACTTTAAAACGTTTTAATATATTTACACTTGAACTCAGGCCAACATAAGCAGGAATTCTGGAAATTCAATAAGCTAACACATAATATGCAAAGCAACCACTGTAGATATGTAAAGCAACCACTGTAGTCCATGAGAAAGCATGGAGGCACTCTTTACATTGATTATAACAACAGAAACAAGATGAATATGCCTATATGTTGGGCTATTAGCAGACTTTAAGAAAAGAAAAGAAACAAAAAGGTATTCTTCTTCCTAAAGGCCGGTTACACAAACAAAATGGTAAAAGAGCAAAAAAAATGAACTGTCATAGTATGAAAAATATTAATTTTAGACGATACTAGGAGTATATTTTCCAGATTACAAGTTTATAGGCCCAACTAAGTAGACTTACTATCATATCTTCATGCTTTGGAATAAAAACAAAATCCCAATAAAGGCTCATTTTCACACATTCTGAATCACGAGAAGATCAACCAACAAAAAGTATACGACAATCAAGCTTCAAAACACATAACCACTCTTGCAAGAATATACAAACTTCATTGCCGAAAACACATGTAAACGGTTTGCGTTTTTTTTTTTTTAAGGAGAAACATGACAAAAGAGAAATAGACAATTCGAAAGAGGCAACATACTTGAAAGCTTGAAACCAATTGGATTTAAACCAAACCATAGATATCCTATTTTAGGAAGCAACCACGAATATTGATAACACAAGAGGAAGAAACAGCTTGGACTAAAAAAAATTGATTCGTACATCTATAAAAACAAGACCTCTAGAACTTGAAATAATCAGTCAAGAACTTCTCAAATAGTAGGCTCATCATCATGGTTTAAGAACCTTGTCAAGAGAACAACGAACGGCTTAGGCTCATGAACCAACCAATTTACTATGCTTGCCGAAATATTAAGATATTTTAGTATTGAATTGAGGCTGTCCTCGATCTCGTCTAAACTCGAACTAGGATTTAAGTGCTCCTGATCTTTTAGCACTCAACACATATATCGAAAAAAATAGCGAGGACGCCCACTAGTACATGAAACAAAGCCAATTGACGAAAAAAAAACTCAAAAGTTCGCACGACATTACATGAGCACTGTATTGCTCTCTAATTCATCATCAAGAGTATTCAATATTATGAAGCAAATGACTCAATAATCTACAAGAGAATGATCAGTTACATAATGAAAGTAAAAGACACCATGTAACCGAATGACCCATCTTAACAGTCATGAGACTCTTTACAAGTCACATTTTATTCAAATAGTTAATCAAGTAAGCTAACCCCAAAACAACATAGAATGAACTTGAACCAAACTAAAGGTAGATAAAATAGATAGGGAAAGAGAATTACCGGATGTTGCACAGAAAACTGAGACGACGAGTCGGAGAGCGATTCCACCACTAACATCGACTCTAAGTTCGACCGGTGCAAGGAAACAGTGAGAGCGGTGAGAGTGAATCGGAACAAGAAAATTGATCAAAGAAAATAGACATAGCAGTGGGTAAAAGAGTATCTGAAAACTCCAAAAAAAAAAAACCCCTCAAATGCATCCGCTCCTATTTATATCGGAAAAATCTCAATTAAAATTCAAAGTAGAGTCTGTTTTACTGACAGAGAGTGGTTGGGGATTTGACCAAAAATTGAAAAAAAGGAGTGAAAACATATCCGACAAATTCGGATTGATTGTGATGCTTCTGATTTGGTTTGGATTTTGGAATTGAAGATACACAATCTTGAGCCAAAAGTTAACAAAGATGGCTCTAGGTCTGCAAAATTGCAGAGATAACATTGAGAGAGAGGTTTTCCATGATTTAAGGGTCATTGTCGTTGGATTGAATGAAATTATTCGCGGGTCGGGTCGGGTCGGAAATTTGGTCACTGCTGCTATTGATATTGCGGCGGTTATTGTTGCTTCGTTTATGCCGGTTCACCGGCGCCGGATTTGGGATCGCCTGTGTCGAGTTGTTTGTCGTCGGGTGTGTTGGTGGTTTGCTGAAGTCGGTGTTTTGGGAGCGAAAGAAGTCTAGGAGAGAGAATAGAGGTGAGGTGCGTGTGTGCGTGTGGTATATGTACGTACAGGTGTGTATTGAGGCTGGTTTAGGAAATTTAAGGGATTTGGGACGGATCGGTTTTTGGGATTCTGGTAGATAGTTTGATGTGGGCTAGGTATTTAGGATATTTTTGGGCCGCTGATTTTTTTTTTGGGGGGGGAGGGAGAAGGGGGGCAAAAATGGCCCAAAAAATGTAAAGGAGCTTGATTAATTAGGATTTAAGAATAATTTATTTAATAAATAATCTAAAATTATAATTTCAGTCAATTTTATTTAAATTTAAATTATATTGAAATTAATTGGTCAATTATATTGCAATTGTGATCAAATTGATTTCAATTATGATAAAATTCAATAAATTGTCTAAAATTAAAACAAACCTCGATACGAATTATCAACTGACTTAATTCGGAGCTTCTTGGTTTAACAAGATCATACAAATATTTTATTCGAATAAATTATTCTCAAGAAACAATTATATTTAAATAAAACCTTTAACCATTTGAATTTATTTCAAGATAATCCTTGATTAAAATTCGATATGTCATAAAATGAATATTTAAGTAACAAAATTATATAATTTCGTATAATTGAATATGAGAATATAAAATAGCTACTTAAAATAGTAGAATTACCAAGATAAATACTTTGAAAATTTTTATTCGGATGAAATAAATGTTGTAATTTCATTTGATAATCGAAGAAACTCGAAATTAAACTTAGTTATAAAGGGCAAAAATTAGGTATCAACAATGATAACTGGCGAGCTTAAAAAAGTAATAGATTAGTATAACAAACTCGCTCAAGCGAAGATCAATTTAACGAAAACTCGAAGAAGAACAAAGAAGTTATCAAATAGAAATCAAAGAATGTCAAATCAAAATTGACTTACTTCATGAAAAACTTGATGAAGTAAAGATAAAACTAAATGATATTAACAGATCACCTAGTCACAATTTCATGAGATCAAACTCTTTTAAATATAATTCAAGTTCCTCATCAGAATCGTTTAAATCAACCAAGACCTCTTTCGCCTCTTGAGGACTGGTCTGTTTTATATTTGGATGTAGAGGGAACAAATCGTACATTTGTAGGCCCAATCCTAAAAGTGTATGAGTTTGGAAGCCTAAAGATAGCGCATTTATCCCACAAGGACCCAAGACTACTTGGGTACCTAAACAGAATTAATTTTCTTAATTTGCAAAAATAGGTCCGCAAGAGCTATAAGAAGAGAATGTGGGTTATTGATAGCGGATGTTACAGACACAAGACTAGAAAGAAAGAAAAATTTTCAAATCTAAAGAAAATAGATGGGAGATTAGCCAGATTCGACGACAATGCTAGAGGCAACGTCATCGGTGTCAGCTCAGTAAAACTTAGATTATCATATAAATTAACTAAAGTATATCTAGTGGACAGCCTTAAACATAATCTTCTTAGCATCAATCAACTGTGTCATGCTGGTTTTGGAGTCCTCTTCAAAGATAAAAATTGCTCAATAAAACACGACAAAAGAGACATCTCTCTCATCGATGAATGCATTGATAATATTTACGTCTTAAATAGTCCTGATTTAGCTACTTTAACTTGATTTAGTATGCAAACCAATGATGTTTGGTTGTGGCACAGAAAGCTTAGGCATGCTATCATTCATATCATTGAGAAATTGTCTAGACTGGAATTAGTAAAGGGTTTGTCCAAACTCAAGTTTGAAAAGGATCACATTTGTGATGCCTGCCAATTGGGTAAATAGACCCGAATATCATTCAAAGTCAAAGACAATGTCTCCACTACCAAACCTCTTCAAACAATCCATATGGATTTGTTTGGCCCCTCCAAGACCGCAAGCATTAGTGGAAAGAGATATATTTTTGTTATAGTTGATAATTACTCACATATTACTTGGGTGATGTTTATTGCTCATAAATACGAGACTTTCACAAACTTTGAGATTTTTTATAGAAAAGTACAAAGAGAAGCTGGACACTTTATCACCTATATTCATAGTTATCATGGAGGAGAATTTAAAAATAAGGCATTTGAGGAATACTATGCTCAGAATGAATACTCTCAGAACTTCTCATCACCTCGATCTCCTCAACAAAATGGTGTGGTGGAGTGAAAAAATCAGTCTCCCAAGAAATTGCCAGGACCATATTGTCAGAAAATAGATGCCTGATTAGACCTATTTACAGAAAATGCCTTAGAACTGTGGATAGGAAAGGAGCCTAACATTAGCTACTTTTATCCTTTTAGATGCAAATATTTTATCCATAAACATGGTAATAATAAGTTGGGAAAATTTGATCCTCGAAGTGACGAAGGTATTTTTCTTGGGTATACTCCTACTAGACGCGCTTACAAGGCTTATAATAAAAGAACCGTATGTGTTGAAGAATCTATGCATATTGTATTTGATGAATCTAATCACCCTCTTATGATTTTGAATATTGATGACGAATAGGTGAGTGATCTACAATCTGGAGCTAATGCTAGCACAACCTCCGAGCCATCACAAGATGAGTCGACTATACCCCCTCAGAAGTTGACTCACATAGTAGAAATAGTCAAACTGACTGTTCTAAGAGAATGGAAAGATGATGCTAGCTATCTAAATAAATTTATCATTAGAAATTCAGATGATAGGATGCAAACAAGAGCATCATTGAGAAAGCAAGCGTCTGTTTCCCTTGCATCTCAAATTGAACTAAAGAAGACCGGGGAGCCCCTCAAATATAAATCATGAGTCGAAGCAATGAAGGAAGAATTGGACTAGTTTGAACAAAATCAAGTTTGGACTCTGGTTGAAAGACCCAAGAACTGCTTAGTAATTAGAACTAGTTGGGTTTATAGAAACAAATTGAATGAAGGTAAGGTTATTAAAAACAAAGCCAAACTTGTAGCTCAAGGCTACTCCTAACAAGAAGGTATTGATTATGATGAAACCTTTGCTCCTGTGGCAAGGTTATAATCAATTCAATTTTTATTAACTTTTGCTGCTTTCAAATATTTTAAGTTATATCAAATGGACATAAAAATGCCTTCTTAAATGGTTCATTCATATGGAAGTTTTTGTAAAACAACCCTCAGATTTGAAAATTCATTTTATCCAAATCATGTTTTCAAATTATCAAAATCACTATACAGTATCAAACAAGCTCCAAAGGCTTGGTATGAGAGATTGAGTACTTTCCTACTAAATAAATATTTTTAAAGAGGTAAAATTGATACAACCCTATTCATACTGAAACTTGATTCAAATCTTCTTACTGTGTAAATTTACATTGATGATATTATTTTTGGTAGTCCTAATATCTCTCTATGGGAGAATTTTCCTAATTTGATGAAAGGAGAATTTAAAATGTCTTATAGGAGAGCTCACATTCTTCTTGGGATTACAAATTAAACAAACTCCCAAAGGTACCTTCATCAGTCAAGCTAAGTACACAAAGGAACTCATAAAAAATTTCGATATGGAAAAAAGAAAGGCCTATGGAACTCTGATGAGTCCATCTATAAGTCTTGATTTAGACATGTCTGGAAAGGATATTGATGAAAGGATGTTCAGGGAATGATTGGATCATTACTCTATTTTACTATCAGTTGACCAGACATCATGTTCGGTGTATGTAAGTATGCCAGGTTCTAGTCGATTCCCAAAGTGTCTCGTCTAACTTCCTTTAAAAGGATTATTCTATACCTCATAGGAACTCAAGACATTAGTCTATGGCACCCTTTTTCTTCCCATTTCAATTTAATTGGATATTCAGACGCTAACTTTGTAGGTGACCAAAAAGATAGAAAAATCACTAGTGAAACGTGTCAAATTCTTAATGATGCCCTAATCTCATGGCACAAAAAGAAGCAAACTTTAGTTGCTCTTTCAACAACTAAATCCGAATACATAGCTATTAGAAGTTGTGATACTCAAATTTTATAGATTATCCATCAACTACTTGATTTTGATTTGTCCTTTGAATTTATTACCATATTGTGTGATAACACCATCACTATAAGTTTATCTAAATATATTGTACATCATCTAGGGCCAAACACATTGATATTAAGGATCATTTTATTCAGGATTATGTCGAAAATGGTGATTTCTCGTTAATATTTGTTCACTCTTAAAATTAACTAGCAGATATTTTTACAAAACCCCTGTAAGAAGAAAGATTTTGTTACCTTAGAAAAAGACTTGGTATTCTCACTTTAATAAATTAAGAGTCTTATTTTTGGACAATAATTTCATTTACTTGTTTCGATTTTCTCATCAATTTTTAACCAAAAAATTGGATTTAAAAAAAGGGTTTTGTCCCTTGTTTTTTGCTGAGGTGTAAAATAATTTTTAATACACTGTCTGCCACACTATTTATTTTGCCTAGTACTTGTTAGTTAATAGATAAAATAGCTATTATCTGTTTATTGCTATTTTTGGTACTATGTGGTTTTTAATTATTATGCAAAAAGGATGAAAAAGACAGGAACATCAGAAGTGCCTATAAGTCAGTGGGAGCAAGTTGACTACAGTGACATATAGGGAAGTCAACTGATGTTTATGCTTGTTTGTAATTATAAAAAAAGGGGAGATTTTTAGCCTACTATATTTATGCTTTATGTTTTAATAATGACAAATTAATAAGTTAACTTTATAGTATATTAAAGATCCCTAATGATGGAAGGATATCTCACAGAAAGGACATTGAAGATCTCAAATCATGGGAGGATATCTCACACGAGGCAAGAAATATTCTCTCAAAGAATCTCGTGCTAAATAAGGAGCCATATCAAAGATATTGAAAATCCCTAATAATGGAAGGAGATCTCACACAAAGGACATTAAAGATCTTAAATCATGGGAGGATATCTCGCACACAACATGGAATATTCTCTTAAAGAATAACGTGCTAAATATAGAGCCACTTAAAAAGTAGGATATCGCTTGACAAGGCATCAAAAATTAAAGATCCCAATAGACAAAACCATTGGACGTACCTCACGACAAGATCAAAGGAGAAGGAAGATCTCATTACTTACATAGACATATTTGATATGGACATGTATTGATGTGAGAAATAAAAATCACACCAAGCATGGGACTTTTCATAAAGTTCAAACACCGTCAATTAAGGAATCAACTCATATCCTTGATTGAGAAGAAATCTCTTGGGTTATCTTATGAAGACAAGAAGCATATACAACAAAAGATTATAAAGGCCAAAACAGAAGAAAAAAGACACTACGCAACTTTAAGGAGAAAATTCAAAGTGTCTCAATCTTAGTCTCACAAGGCTTTGTAACTTGTAGTTTAATATAAAGAGTAGGATCGATTAAACTTTGTAACATCAACTGAAGCCGTGTCACAAGATTTGGAGAGCAAAATAAGTCTTCATAACTTGTTTTCTATTATTTATTTGATTAATTGTGTTAAATCTAATTTATTTTGTGAAGAACACTGATCTGCAGAAAATTCGACTGTGAGGAGTCTGTAGTCAACTCACAGAAAAATTTTAATTCAACCCCTCTTGAATTTTATTTGTATGGTAGGAGGTGTAGGTCACCTATTGGATAGTTTGAGGTTTGTGAGGCGGAGTTGTTTGGGTTGGATTTTGTTCACCAAGCCATGAAGAAGGTGAGGGTAATTCGGGATAGTTTTATGGCCGCCCAAAGATGCCAAAATACTTATGTAGATGTGAGGCATAGGAAATTAGAGTTTGAGGTTGGGGATAGAGTGTTCTTAAAGGTATCTCCCATAAAGAGAGTGCTGCGGTTTGGGAAGAAGAGGAAGCTTAGGCCCTGGTATATTGGTCTGTACTTAGTTTTGATAAGGGTTAGCAATATTGCATATAAGTTGGAGTTGCCTTCTAGTCTAAGCTCAATTCATCTGGTGTTCCACGTATCTATGATAAGGAAGTTTGTGGGTGATCCTTCATAAATTGTACCTATTAAGGATATTGGTATTTCAAATTCTCTATCCTATGAGGAGGTTACCGATTGAAATCTTGGAGAAAAAGGTTCATCTTTTATGGACCAAGGACGTAGCTTCGGTGAAGTTTTATGAAGGAACCACAAGGATGAAGAGGCTACCTGGAAATAAGAACAGGACAAGAAGTTGAAGTATCCATCCCTATTTCATGTTCTGGAAAATCGAGCTTAAGGTATGTGTTGATCTCACCATCTTTGTTTTCTGACTTTGTTAAATAAAAGATTGATTTCCTTCGTATCTTTGTTTCCTAACCTAGTTAAAGGTCAGATTAGAGGCATTCGAGGTTCGCTCGTGCTATTCAATGCCTTGTTTTATCATTCAGAGATGAATAATCTATATGGGGGAGAGTTGAAACTCCCTGGGTTTTGGCCCTTAGAAATTTTTGAGTTTTGAACTCACTGTCCTAGTAATGACTCACCATATGAGTCGTATGGTGTGGGTATGGGTCAGGTGACCCTAATCGTAAGAAGTGCACTGGATAGTGGTTTTGGTTTTGATTCTTCTATGGTTACAATTGGGGTGATATGAGTCGTTAGGGGTGGTGACGATCTGTTTCGTCGGTCCCTTAATAAAATTAGAAACTTAGTGACTTGACTTGGCTCTGAGTATGAGTGTCTCACTAAGATCCGTGAGGATAGTGTATGAGTGTTATAGTTGAGTTTTAAGTTGTCCAGTGTTAATCCCTTTGTAATTTATCTTGGGTAGGACTAGGACATATGAGTCATATGGTTTGGTAATGAGTGGGGTAAGGGAATCATATGGTAGGAAGTGTATGGGTATCTAATTCACTATATTGGTGATGACTCAATGGTACGATTCGTATGTCATGGTCATGAGTCACAGGATTGACTTGTAACCACCTGTAGTATTTTTATAGTTTTGAGTTGGGGGTATTTTGGAAATTTTCCCTTTTTAACTCCCTTTGAGGCCATGAATTAAAACACCTTTTGGGGCTTTATTAACCTACTATTTCTAATTAAGCACTCTTACAATCTCTCAAACTCTCTGTTCAAGAAAGAGATGGGTTTCTTCAAGATAATCAATCAAGGCTTTCAAGGGTGGTTTCTCTTCATCTTCCTTGGTGCCTAAGGCGTGTTACTCCTCTCTTATTGTTATTTTACAAAGATGATGTGTTTTAATATATTATTTTTATGATATTATTATGGTTGGAAATAATGGTTGGGGGTATTGGATGTTCATGGTTGAATAATATTTCTCATGGTTTAATTACGTTTTATTTCATGCTTTTAGTATGATTTTGACATTGTGGGATGCATGGTAATGGTAAATGGATTTAGGGGTATTATGGATTCCCCAAATTACTTGGTTATGGTTTTTAAACTTATGTTCCCTCAACTTGTTTGTTAAAATGCCAATGAGAATAATTTTGTAACATTGTTTTACTACTTTTGCTATCTTTGCATTGCGTGAATGGTAATAGAACCTAAATTGGTTCGGTTGATTTTAAATGATTTGGAAAGGCCTTGGTGACCATGGTTTTTGTTTAATTGAAAACTTTGGAGTCAACTTGGTTTAATTATTTTGGTATGGCATAAAAGGATAAACTTGCAAGCTCTAACTTTTGTATGACAATACCAACGGTTAATACCTAAACAAAAGAGTCCTCGATAAATGGTTGGAATATGTAATTGGTTTTAATATGGGCTTAAAGAGGGATATGTTAGCAAAACCGTTGAAGGTGGAGGTCCCGAGGGGGCCAATACATGAAACTCATGTTTGCCAATGTGAGGTTTGGGCATTGTGATCATGTGCATGATGTCACACTTTGTATTTTGGGAGATGTACTAGTCATCTAAGGTTTTTCTCCAGTTTGTGAAGCTAACACACACTGAGGCCCTTTTAGCAGAGGGAGCTAAACCCATATATCCCATGGGTGGACATTTAGGATGGCAGAGCTACACAACCAAGGTTAAGATTTTAAATGCATGCTAAGCCCGTTTTCCTATCCTGAAATGATATATATGTATATGTGTGACTACATATGGTTATTTGATTTGGTTTTGAATAATGACATTATTTTATCTATATCACTAAGTACATGATAGCATTTACTACGCTAACCATCTTCAGGCGCTGTATCCCTACACAATGCAGGAACCATCCATACTGCCATTCCTCCTACTCAGCGACTTAGATTAAGGTACAACTTTGAGTCAGATTGAAGTGGAGATATTCCATACTTTGGAAAACTCCATTTATTTCTATGGACTTCTTTTCATTATATTTGTTTCTTGGATTTTGGTTTTGGCTATGGAGGGAGCCTATTCCGACCAGATGTAATTTGATTCTGGTTAGAGGCTTTGTCGAACTACTTTGGGGATGTGTGTTATCGGTATTAGTGCTAGCCTTAGTATTAGTATTAGCATTATGGTTGGCATCGATTGGATAATTGATTAAGGTTGTTAGATTATGAATATAGACCTTATTTAATGTCTTTGAATTATTATTGATTTGTCTTGTTATATTTTCAGAGTTCATCCAACATAGGGTGCATGGCAGTCACGGTTGGGTATCGGGGGTGGTCTCTGGTCCTGATGGGCTTGAGATACTCGATACGACTAGGCCCTAGTTTGGGTCGTGCCAATACCATTGTTTTCATTTAAAAATAATGTGTATTGGACCTTCTCATTTTCATATTAGTCATATTCATGCTTGGGAAATCCTTGTCAAGTCTATGTTATGAATCGAGACTATACCCTAGTCGCAGCATGGTGCTTAGAGCCACAAGTGACCCTATCCATAGCCTGGCATGAAGTAAGAGTACTGAAAATAAATAGAAATTAGATGTTGAATATGAAAGTCACTAAATAAATACCAATTACTAATCAGTATGGTAGATGTCTGACTATATCATAAAGCTGAAATACAATTCTACATATAAAAAGCCTCTATTAAAGATGAGTTACTTGGACGAGTCTCCAACTAACTCTAACTGTGTGAAAGATAAATAATTGAAATAATGAAATATGTCTCACCCTCAAAAGATGAGGACTCACCAAACTTTGTTGCTAAGATGAATACGGGATCGTGCTAATCGCGAACTGGATACTAAGCATCTGAACATATATTATAATATAATGTAGAGCAAAATAAGTATGCAGTCAACACTATGAATGTACTAAGCATGTAAAATAATCACTACAATATATAAGAACATGCGAAATATAAATTCTTTAGATCAAAAGTAATCTTGATGTATACTATGATGTAAAGACCCATCTGGATAAGCATAAATACTAAAATGGATAAATATAATGAGATAATTGAAATATAGAGAACTAGACTGAATTGTGGGTCATGAAAAATACTATAGTCTAAAATTATGTGAGTTTTCTTAATCGACATACCCTAATTGAGTAAGCATGGAGCCCAACCTAGGTTTTATTAGAAGGTTACAATATAGCTTGCCAAGAATATAAAGCCATGATGGATGTGATCACTAACTTAAGCCCATTTTGGAAATATATAAACCTATATTGGAACATAGTTTTAGGACTTGATTATACTAAACTTACATCCCTTAGATGCTCAATACTACTCCCAACTTAATGTAACTGATAACTCCTAAGGATATTGATGTAAATAATCATGGGTGTCATACTTGACTACCATACTACTAGTGAACATTGCTTTTATGATAAAATTGACCCATGTTCATTGATGGCATTCTGGGTACCATGCTAATCATGAAACTAACTTTTGGAGAAAAGTGTTCAAAAGCATTGATGGCATATCCGGATGTCATGCATGTCATGCATGTTCCTATTATGAACCGAAGCTCCTAGTTATCATTTGAGTATGCTTATATATAAATCATGTATGTTTGAATCAGGATACTTGTAAATTTATAGGAGACATGAATGAAGTAAATGCATAAGAAGAAACATATGAGGACTGAGTTTTGGAAGAAATCTATAAGGCCGGACTTAACCCTAAATATTGATTCATGAAGATGCTAATATTCTGATAATATGTATTATCTAAAAATACTATTTAGAATATGTTTTATCTAAAAACACTCTGATGGTCTGCAAAACTGATAATACTGAATACTAGACTGATAATATACATGAATGCTACATCATCGTGTGTTCATAAAATGCCAGGGTAGACTAAAAAAAATCCAATTTCATACGAAGATATTGTAAAGTTGAACTAGGGAATAACTGTAAAAGATTAAGTTATGCAATATACATAGAATGACATGAAAACATGTATTAACATAAACTAATCATAAATACTGATTTATAATGAAAATCTTAAAGTTGGTACAAGCCCTAAAAATCGTGAAACTTGTAGGTGATGTTTTTCTAAAGCATTTAGGGACACAGGGGGTGAAAGGAGACCCTTTTTGAAATCACACATACCTGAAAGAATATGATCCTTGAGAAATTATTGAACTTGGGAGCTTTAGACTTAAAGGATTTGATAAACACTTCTTACATGTTTCTTGAATTTTGTGAGATAAAAAAAGGAATTTGGAACATTCTATCGATTTTTTCCATAGAAATAATTCTTATCGTGTGATTAAAGCCACAACAAGGGTTTAGAGGTAAGGAAAGGACCAAAACATTTTAGAAAACTATTCAAATGTGCAAAAAATACCATCGAGTGGTCTGGGTGTTGATTCATCAATCCCTTGATCAATCTCCAACCAAATCATCAACTTCTGGTCAAATTTTGACCTTATTGGTTAGGCTTGATGGTTCAGTTGAAGAAATCACCCAAATGATGGTTCACTTGATGGGTCATCACCTAAGTGACGATTCGTCACTTCGATTGTCACTCTTTAGCATACAGAAATCCTTTGGTAAAATGAGAATAATTCTTTACTCTAATATTGGATTGATTATTAGTTAGTAAAGATAATAAAAACACTCAAATACCTTTAATTAGGTGGGTTTTTAGCAGCAAAATTCTTCATGCTTAACAAATTATACTCGTTTTAAGATGACATACGAAAACTTAATCGGTAAAGAAGCTTTCAACTTAAGTTTGAGATAGAAGTTTCTTATGAACTTTATTCATTTCAAAATCTCTTTACACACTAAGAAATTTATCTTGACATCTATGTAAAACTAGAATGTGTCGGGGTCAGTTCCTTACACATTTGAAGAACAACATGGATCATAGTTTAGAATGTTTGGGATTTTACAGTCTCCTCCAACAAGATTGATTTAACCAATAAAATACTTATTAAGATAACTATTTCAAAATATATAAATGACAAATGAGAATGAGGCCAATTTGCTTTTGAAAAGAGTTGGACCAATGATAATAAAATGGAGTTAGATCCGTGATAAAGAACGTAGAGGTTTTAATTCTGGTCAAGCCATAATATTGGGAATGTTACATTAGAGAGCTTAGTATGAATCAATATTTTGACCTCTTGGAATTGCAATAAATTTGGTAGCAGATTACGAAATCATGGTGATATTCTCTATCTAATTAATGGGGGAGTTTTTCTAAAATCATCCACCTTGCACCCACCCCAAGTAAATTGTCAAAATAAATCACACAAAGGTAGATTAGAAATCTCTCGTATCACTCTCATACTTGGTATGCAAATTAAATATTAAATAGGATAGAAACAGAGGACTTGTTTAGGTGTCATTCCTATTTATTTTGGCGTCATTTCTACTGGTTCTAATGGAGGACTTGTTTGGTTCTCATGGTTCTCATTTCTAATGGTTCTCATTTGGTTCTAATAGAGGACTTATTTGGGCTTCATTTCTATCTATTTCATCGTTGGTAGAGAAGAGAAGAAGAAGGAGAAAGCGTGTTGTATATTGTATAAGTAGGTGATGAGAAAAGAAATTGTAGAGAGAGGGGGTATGTGGGATCTGTAAAGGGAAATAAATGAGGATTTTGGCCAGTTTGGTGTAATTTGGGTCAATTGTGGTATCAATTAAATAGTTCAAAGTTTGACAATAGAAGGTTGGGTTCCCAAATATGTTTAAATAAGGGACTAGGCTACTTGGAAATTAGTCAAAACATAGTCAACTTCTTAACAAACTTTAAACAAATGAATTTTCCAATTAATCAATGAGCCTTTGAACTTGAAAAACTAAAACCATTTATTTATGACATAAGAACTAAGTTTTTGGAAAGACAATCTTATTATGTGATTTAGCCTCAAATTTAATCGACTTGAAAGTTTTAACTAATATTTTAATATTTATTAAAAATGATAAATAATAATAATCATAATAATGAGTATATAGAGATATATCTTTACTTTTATGAAAATAGTAAAATGCCTTAAAATAGATATTGAAAATAGATTTGATTTTCTCAAAATAATTCTTTCAGATTGTTTTGAATTGAAGAAACTTAAAATTACTACATAGTGGGCGAAAAAAATTGGGTGTCAACAATGACAACTCTGAATCTTCTAATTAAAACTACTAAAGATTTACATAAATTAAACTTCCCCTAAACATAGGAAGAAATCTTAGGTAAAGAAACTCTCGATAAAAATAAAATCATTTGATACCCATATCCAACCAAAATGAATTTCTACTTCTCTTGCTCCTCTGTAGCCACGACTAGAAAGAAAGTGAAGTTTGCTTCGATTAAAGGTAACACTAAGAGGATAGGCTCAGATATGAAAAATACAAAAAGAGTTATTATAAAAGGCTCATGAACTCAACATCCCTTGTGATGCAGAATGGCTAAATTCATCTATAGTAGTCAACACAATAAGTCTGAAGTATTTCCAAATAATGATGATGCAATCAACACCGTTACAAAATTTAGGGAGCTGTTGATGTTGGAACAAGATAAAGCATGGTGGCATATTAAAAGTTCATGGAGCAAAGGTCCAGACAGTTGGACCTCCAACTTCTTGGTTGTTTGCTTTGTAAATTTTTCTTGTTTCACCATATTTTATTCCTCTAACTTTTACAAATCCCTAAATTTTGCAAAGATCTTAAAGCAAAATCATGATTTAGAAGTACCTCAAACTCAATGTGGTAAGTTCTACATACTAATATAGACATAACATCACAAATGTTACAAAGATCATTAGCCTTTAAGAACACTTTCTACCTTTTATTGGATGAGTCTTTCCACTTAGTGGTACCTTAATCAAAGAAACCTTCACTATCTCTCTGGTCATAACAAAATAGGAGAAAGATAAGAAGAAATGTGTTTATTTGGATGAGGGAATCTAATGATTTTATTATTGTTTGTTTCTTTGGCAAGGATTGGCTTCTATATATAGTTTTAAATTTTAACCATGCAAATATTTGAATAGTTTGAATGAGAAGATTCATAGTTGTCACCAATAACTATTTTGGAATGAAAGTAAATGAGAGTAGATTATACATGATGTTAGATAATATTGTCTTGCTATCTATGTTGTTTTAATGCTCCGGTCTTATCCTGACCAATTCTTTTGAGTCAAACTTTTCTAATTAGGAGAATAATTTAATTGGTTAAAATTTTGAGCATCATTGAAAGATGGTATCACATCATGAGACTAGACCTTGGACGTAACTGGCACTCGAAACTATGAGTGGTCTAAGAGAACCACTTAGCTTACTATAACGGCCCAAAAGTACCCTCTGGACGTCACAGGGTGCTTAAGACTATGAATAATCCCAAGCTAACCCTTTAAGCCTACTTAACTTGGAACTCATAAGAAAAGTAAACCAACATATATAAAATCAGAAGATAACTAAATTAATATCTTAACTAAATATCTTTAACTTGGAAATCCTTAAAGAAACACTCTTGTACTTAAAACAAAAATAATCAAAAAAGCCTCTACTTCTAACTAGAGAGCCACTGGGATAGACCTCCAGCTGACTCAAACATAAATAGAAATCAAATAACTAAAAATACTTCATCAATATCAAAGTCTAATAAACTGGTCCTTAGACTCTAAGGACGCACCAAAAAATTAGGATATAGGTGTAATGCTCGTAATCAATCGTGTTGCTGGAACTAAGCACCAGGACCTACATTATAAGACAATGTAACACATCAACATATATATGGGTTAGTACCTTTGGAATTATTGAGTATGTGGGGTTGAATGCGTAAGTAAAAATGTTAACTTAATATTTAAATAAACTTTCAATGATTTATGCTAAGTGTAAATCACTCACCTTGGATATGAATAAAACAAAAGACTGCAGTATCAAAATCAAAGATGAAGAAGCATAAGAGTAAACTTTGTGAGCCATGACACTTAGAATCTACAATCTTTATTTACTATGATTTCTTAGAGAGGTTCTTCTAACAGACATAAACCATGTAAGATACCATGGAGTCCAACGTCTTACCCATATTAGGGAGAGCTGTTCTAACATTGCCATCAGAATAGAACCTTAATCTTAGTGATCACTAAACTTAACCCATATTGGGACTTAAACCTACTGTGGCTCGTAGTTTCTAGGAATCAAGGATACGTTCATCTGCATTTCCTTCTTGGTGATAAATGCTAATCCCATATTACTTATACACTCATACTTTAGGAAATCCACCTTAAAATAGCATAAGGGTTTGTATACAAGAAACTAATTATGCCTTTCTTTGCTTTAAATCATAAGGATGGTAAATGATTGTGGATTTCAAGCCTTATCATTAAATAAAAAGATCAATTTTTTCTTGTAAACCTAGTGCTTAAACTTAAGATTTAAATCTCATACTTTCTTTCATATAGATTGTAATACAATATCATGCTTAAACTCAATTAGAAATCCTTAATCAGTGTTTCAAATCAAACTCATGGTATTCAAGACATAATAGAGAATTCTTTAAGTCAAGACGTAAATACACGAGAGCAATTATACACTATAATACTTCAATCACATAATAATTTCATATGCTCAAAACAAGGTAACTTGGGTATGAACCTTAGTTTCATATCATATGACTTAAACTTTTAAACAAGTTTTGGGCATAAAGATGGTAGAATGTCCATTTTCATAACCCCACATACCTCAATATCTAGATTCTTAAAGATTGCCTGAACTTGGAAGCTTGAGCTCTTGGATTCTTAGGGAAAGGAGCTTGAACTTATTCTTAAGAAAGGGGAGGGTTTCTAGTGAGTAATTTTTGAGAGAAAGGGGTAAATAATGCCCCTATGGATGTCCCCAATTGTGTTATGGAAGACTTGGATTAAGGGAAAAAGACTTAATTGCCCCTTGATTTCTTTAATCAAGAAGCTGGATATACTACAATAATGTGCTGTGACCCTTACTCCAGTGAAGTGACCCTTGCGCCATGACCCTCACTTCGGTGGAGCTACCCTCGAACTACAACCCTTTCTCCGATGGAGCCACCCTCACTTCATAGGCCTATCACGTGGCCTCTCTATCTTGTTTATCCAAATTCATCCCGAATCCCATATGAAAACCTCAAAACTCTCCCGGGATATACCTTTAACCTCCCTAGTCATGATCAACTCAAAACCAATGTATCGGGGTTGAGAATGCCAAAATAAAATTTGTAAAGTCTCGGGGTCTTGAAATTACTAAGTCCTTAATACTTAGTGAAAATTTCAACCCTTGAACCCCCTTAAAGCATGCAACTATGAGCTGAATTGAGCTTAGAATCTTACGAGGCATTACAATTTTCCAACCTTTAGACCATTCGTCCTTGAATGAGAACGTTAAAGCTGAGATACTATGGAGACTAAGAGTTTATAATATTGATAAGCTGAAACATAATCAATTAACTGGGTCTCAAAAATGATACATGCTACAAGTGTTGAGCTGATTTCAAGAATACATACTGTGACATGAGAATAGTTGTATAGCTAACATAGAGAAATAAAAAATCTAAGCTAAAGAGAATCATTACCTCAAGATGAGTCAAAAATTTGTGGGGAAAAAATGAGGATACCAGGCTCATATGTCTGCTTTTGCTTCCTAAGTAGCTCCCTTAACAGACTAATTTCTCCAAAAAATGTTAACCCAAGAAACTTATTTAACCTCCACGGCACGGGCTTATTACGGAGGACTACTGAAATGTGCACCTTGTTGTTGAACCCCTCCATGACGTGGGGCTAATTCTTTGCGATGCGGGCTTATCGTGGAGGGTTACTATAATATGCACTTTGTTGCATTCTATTCCCTATTTTCTTATCTTCTCCATTCCTCACTTACATGCTTCTTTTACAAAACTGATAGCTTCTCTAGACGTGAAATTCACTCTTTTCTTGTTCTCACCTTTTTTTCACGAGTTTCTTCTTTCATGCACACTCAACAAAAATAATAAAATAACGTAAGAAACAATGGGTTGTTTCCCACTTAGTGCCTTAGTTTTGCTCGGCCACAACACCTCAGTTTGTATTTTTCATTTTTTTTCTATTTTTTCTATTAATAACTAAGAAATAAACTACACTATTACATCATATTCATAGGTTACCTCCCACGCAGCACCTTAGTTAACATAATGGAATAACTCAACTTAACCTCATTCATCTGCAAAGGTGATGGACGTATTGTGTTGATCCCCCTGAACTGGCCAATAATTCTTTACTCTTTGTATATTTACTAAGAATTTGGTACTCTTATCCTTATTCCACAGTTCTACAGCTCTATGAGAAGTCATTCTCACAACTTCAAATGTACCAAACCACTTGGACCTTAGTTTCCCTAGAAAAAATATCAATCTAGCATTGAATAGTAATACAAGTTGTCTAGGCTTAAATGCTCGATTTAGAATATGCTTATCATGACATCTTTTGGTCTTTTCTTTATACAATTTCGCATTCTTAGAGGTATGTAAGCGAAACTCATCAAGCTCATTCAGTTTTAACCATCTCTTTTCTCCAGCAACATTCATATCAAGATTTAACTTCTTTACATCCCAATAAGTTTAGTGCTCAAGATCCATAGTACATCTCAGGTTAGTTTTGGAAATTTCGGATAAGTGTAAAGGCGTATTTGGACTTCTAAAATAGTAGCGGAGGGTAATTATCCCATGGTTCCCTACCCAGTCTAGTGTCGGGGAAGCCCGCGATGGATCTCGTAGTGCTTCGAAGCCCATGGTGCCCTGCCCAGTTCGGTTTGTGAATTTTCTTTAGTTTTGTTCTGCATTTTTAAGGGCAGGTAAGTTATTTTCCCTTCACCCAATAGGTCCATAACACGGGATTAAAGCCCCAAATAGAATATTTTGCCATATTTTACTCAATTCTCTCATAATCAAAAGCATTTACTCTCAAGAACAAACCCTAGCCCTTCAAGCTTCGATTATAATTCTCAAGACGGTAACTTCCAAGAATTCATCAATTGAGGTATGTTAAATGTTCATCCATGGGTCCTTTCCACCCATGGAGTCCAAGAACCCAATTTCAAATGCAAATTTGTGATTTTTATATGTTATTGTGATTTTAGCCATGAATCCCCATGAATTTTGATTCTATACCATGTTTACATGTAATTTTTGTTGTTATTAATCCCCACACATTTTTGAATGGTCTTGTTCACTGAATTAAACCTTAATTGGTGATTTTAGTAGAGAAATCATGCTATTACTATGAGTTTTAAACTATTCCCAAGCTTAGATTAAACCATAAATTACAAGTGTTTGATGAAATGCCCATAAGAAGGAGTTTCAAATAAATTCTTACATATCATATCCTCAAAGTTTTAGTACAATCTTGCTATTCTTGTTATCGAGTCCTGGGGGTTTGACTAGCTAAAATGTAGCTGCTTACCTAGTTTTCAGTATTTATAGAATGATTATGGATTAGTCACAAGCCCTATCATTTCAGTAAATATTTTAAATAGTTAAGCATAGTTAGTCCAATATTCTAGGTCTTTTAGTTAGGAGTAGGATTCAACACCAAGCTAATGCAGGGATGATAGCTTCCCCGTCAGTTAGGTAGAGTCGTTAATAGAAGTCCTTTCATTCTAGAACTAATTAGACAATGTAGGATATTAGGATTCACCCATCAGTTTAGTCTTGACTTCACCTAGGTGTTACCGGTTATTTTAGGCTTGACATCCTGTTTATTTAGTAGCTTAGTTGATCCACGCAGCCATGTGTTAGTACCTATGGCATGGTACTGACACACTTCCAACTGGGGTCACAGGTTGCACCCCAATTAGCTCATTGGGGCCTGTCGGTTAGATGATAACTCCCATAGTCTCAGTCCAATATTTAACTTAGTAATCAGTTTTAGTTTTGCTGACCACAACATAAAGATATCAATTATCTATTTATTAGTATTTAGTATTTTAGTTTACAAATTATATTCAGAACATACGTTATGCTTGGTCATGTATTCTTAGTCTTTACAGATTTCATGCATTCTACTCGGTACTTCATGCTATTCATTCAATCAGTTATTACTCATGCGTATGAAAATATGCATATGAGCCTAACCTTATTTAGCATACCAATACATTCAAAGTGCTGACTACATACTAATTTTTTTGCGCTATGATGTTTCATATCATAGGTTCGAATGCTTAGGTTCCCGACCGCACCTAGATATCCCAACATACTCACAAAAGTAGCAGTGGTGAGTCCTTATGTTCTGAGGACCGTTATGTTTATTTTAGTATATTCAGTTCAGTAGTCAGTTAGAGTTAGTTGGGGACTTATCCTATCAACTCTATAGTCAGATAGCTTAAAGGATTACAAACTAGTCCAGATAGTTAGTCAGTTTGAAATTGTCATTATTAGCCATTTTATCAGTATTACCAGTGTTGTTTTATAAATATTTTCAAAACTATAATTTAAAACCTTATGATATTTTTTAGTTAAATTATACAAAATACTCTGTTGTTATCAGTTTTATTCAGTGCTCATAGCAGGTACTAGTATCATGGGTTAGCTTATGGTCACTTGTGACTATAAGCACCGTGTAGAACCTAGGGTGTACTTTTGGGGCATTACAAACTTGGTATCAGAGCCTAAGGTTTTAATGTGTCCTAGGGAGTCTAAAAGCCGCATTGAGTAGAG
Source organism: Capsicum annuum (assembly GCF_002878395.1). Lineage (NCBI taxonomy): Eukaryota > Viridiplantae > Streptophyta > Magnoliopsida > Solanales > Solanaceae > Capsicum > Capsicum annuum. The sequence continues at coordinate 23,135,291 of NC_061114.1, forward strand.
TCTTGTGCATGTCTATGAAGTGTGCAAGATTTATGGACAAGAGGCTACAAGACATTATAGGAAAAGTTTGCCTTCTTTCAGTATTCATGTCATGTGAAGTAGCATGAGATCCAGTTAAACTCTATGTCTAATTTAATTCTTCCTTCTGTTTATAGAATATGCCTCCCAAAAAGACTAACAGAAGAAGTAATGGAGACAGGCCAGCACTTCTGTCCATTTAGAAAGGTCCCCTGAATAAGTATACCTCTCATGCAAAGTTTTGAGCTATATTCACTACTCTAGCTCTCTCTACAACAGCTTAAATATAATACCCCGCATGTTTCTAAGCTAGGAAGTGAATAAGTATTCCTACGTATGAAATCTCCTATCTTGTGATTCATACTTGAGTACATGACTTACCATGAATATCCTAGTGATAGGATACCTTATGATGCATTAAGCATGTTCATATGAGTCACTTAAGGTAATACAAGCTAAGAGTTTTTGAATCCATCAAGTTTTAGTGTTCGGTTTTGTAAGGGTTATCTTTGAATGAGTATAACTCAATTTTAATTTGGTATTTTGGCTAATTTAGATCCATCAAATTGTATAGAATAGAATTAGCTTTCCAACGATACCAATTTTGCCTTAATGTAATACCATAGCAAAAAGTTATTCCCATTTTCGTGAGAGACAGTAAGTATAGGCGATTGGTTAGGCGCCGCCCAACCTATGCATAGGCGATTGGTTAGGCGCCGCCCAACCCAAGCATAGGAGATTGGTTTGGCGCTGCCCAACCCAAGCATAGGCGATCACTTGGACGCCGCCTAAGTCAATTCCAGGTGTCAAAAACACTCCGTTTTGAGTTATTTTAAAGCTAATTAAGTCTTTAGGTACTCCTTACACGTCCCTAAACTTAACCCTACAAAATGTATAGCTTATAAACATATTACAACCCTATTTTCCTCTCAAAACTCATCATCCAAGAGCACTAAAGGAGAAAAACAACTAGGGTTGCATAATTAAGTTTGAAGATCCGATTTCAAGGAAATTCCTCCGTCAATCATCAAGAATCTTCCTTCTAAGGTATGCGTAATATTCATCCACGAATTTCTTTCATCCGTGGAGTTCAATAATCAATCTTTAAAATACAAAAGCTTGGTTGATTATGGTGATATGATCATACTCATGTTGATGCTTGTTTGTTTTGCTATATAATAGTATGCATGAGTTGATTTATGGATCCCTTTCATCCATAAAGCTCAAAAATCCTCTTTTTCATTATAAAATATGATTTCTATATTGTTGGGTGTTGATGATCATGCTGTTGATATTGGGTGATTCTCAAGATGGAATCTTTATATGTTTTTATGAATTCATGATATCATATGAGTTGGAAACATGTAAATTTGGTTATTCATGATGTATAATTTGATGATTTCACCTATGCTTAAGATGTGCATGTAAGGTTTATGATAAAATCCCTAAGAAACTAGAAATCATGCAATGTAGCTAAATTATGACTAAGTGAAGGATTCATGATATGCCCTTATGTTCCAATGACTTCTATGTTTACTTGCAAATCCTACTTATGAGCAAGATGTATGATAACCATGCAATCCATATGAACTTCCATGCTATTGGTATGTGTTGCCAATGTGATTAAGTAAAGAACATGATACTAAGATTGTGCAAGTACTTCCATGTGATATGAAATCCTTTCCATGCAATACATTGTTGATAACCATGCATAGTATGAGATCCCTACTTATGATATTATAAATTATGGACTCTACTCTTATGATCAAGTAAGTCATGTGTGTCAGTTTCCTTCCATCGAGTCCTGGGGGTACTTGTACCCAAAAACTATAGTTTTGTGCCTAGATCCATGTCATGTTTCACGATATCCGAACTCAAGCTATCCATAGACTTCAATCAGTCATGTGACTCAGGAAAACCTCATGATCTTAGTCAGTTGTCAGATATCAGTAACATTCTGCCAGTCAACGAAATTCAGTAAGATTAAGTCATGCATAGTCAGTTATTCATGTTCAGTTCCTCCAGATGGGAGTAGCGGTTAGCACTGAGTGAACCCAAGGATGGGAACTCACCCGCCAGTTCAGGGTGTGATTCTTAGTAGTCATCCTTATGTTCCAGAACTACGTAGCTAGCGTAGGTTGAGACATCTTAACTCGTCAGATTAGGGTTGATGGGGAGGCTTAACCCGTCAATTTAGGATTCCCACCGTTCTCATTGAGTACCCTCCAGAAAAGGGTCACTCACAGGCTATCCTTACTCGTGGCACGATATTGACACCCCTCTAGTCGGGGCAGAGATTGGAACCCAGCTTAGCCATAACGGCATACATGGGGCATGTCAGTTAAACACTACTTCCCACAGTTTCAATATTAGTCTCAGTAAAAGAACTTAGGGCGTTCTTTAAATTTTAGTATATACAGGATTGTTAGATACAGTCATCCATGTTATCAGTTTCAGTATCAGTCTCAGTAAAAGAACTCAGGGCGTTCTTTAGATTCCAGTATATACAGGACTGTTAGATACAGTCGACCATGTTATCATCTTCAGTATCAGTCATGACAGTTAACAGTAAACCATGTATTAGCTTACAGGTCATGCTATCACGTACTCATGGTCCTAGTTTCTATATATGTGTGTTTGCACTCCCATGTTCATATCAGTCAGTCAGTGTTGTTCATGCATGAAACCCTTTATGTTCAGCCTACCTTCCTTGTATACTCAGTACTCTAGTTGTACTGATGCATTTGTACTATGGTTCTTTCTTTTTATGTTACACCATAGGTTCCGAGACACGAGCTCCAGCCCAGCAGTAGCGGTAGCATTCCAGTCACAGAGACACAGTGAGTCCTCATTAATTTGAGGACAATATGATTTGATTCATTTATTTATTTCTTCAGTTCAGTTTTATGGAGTTAGTTGGAGACATGTTCCTTCAACTCCTTATTCAGACATTTTAGAGGCTTTCAGATTTATGTTCAGATTTACGTTCAGATTGAGTTATTTTTGGTATTTTCACCTATATGATTGTATTCAGTTGAACCTTATGGCCTTACAGTTCTATGTATTCCGCATTATTATATCATAATTTGTAGTATTTAAGTACAAATATCAGTCATGGGTTAGCTTGTGGTCCCTCGGGGTCATGAGAATTGTGTAGCATTCCAGTTCAGTGAATCGGGGTGTTACAAACTTAGTATCAGAGCCTAAGGTTCAATAAAGTCCTAGGAAGTCTGAAAGCCGTATCTAGTAGTGTCTTGTACAGGGTGTGTTGCGCACCACATTTATGTGCGGGAGGCTATAAGATGTTTTAGGAATAGTCCCCTTTTTTCATTAGTCATGTCATGATAGTGAGCATAATCACAAGTTAAACTCTCAGTCTAATCCATTCTTATCTTATTCCAGACCATGGACCCAAAGAGAAGAAACCAGCTAGCTCCTCAGCCCGAAGATCTTTTGGGCGAACATGTTTCCCATGCGGAGTTTAGAGTCATATTTACCACACTTGCTCAGTCCATGTCTGCACAAAATGAACGGCTACCAGTTATTCTGGCTAATCCAATGGCCACTCCCAAAGCATCTAGGGTTTGGTACTTCACCCGGATGAACCCTCCATCTTTCCATGGGTCTAAGTCTGATGAGGACCCTCAGGAGTTCATTGAACAAGTCCGGAAGGTCATTGACATCATGGGTGTTAATTCTATTAAGAGTACTGAGTTAGCTGCCTACCAGTTATAGGATGTTGCTCATGATTGGTACAAACAGTGAAAGTCTGACAGGTTAGATGATTCAGGCCCTATCGAGTGGGAGGAATTTGTCACAGCCTTCTTAGACAGATTCTTTCCCCAAGAGCTGAGGGAAGCCAAAGTTCTTTAGTTCATCAACCTCAGGCAGGGGAATATGATGGTTAGGGAGTATTCTCTCAAATTTACTCAGCTAGCCAGGTATGCTCCTCATGTGGTTGCAGACAATAGAGCTAAGATAAGCAAGTTTGTGTCAGGGGTCAATGATAGCGTGGTAAATGAGTGTAGGTCTGTAATGCTGATCGGTGATATGAACTTAGCAAGACTCATGACCCATGCCCAATAAGTAGAAGAGTAGAAGTTTAAGACTAGGGAGAGGCAGAACAAAAGAGCAAGGTCAGGTAATTTCAACTTTGCTTACCCTAAGTCAGATGGAGGAAACCGTTCATAGTTTTTCTCCAAGTCAGCCGTTCCAGCTCCTTCCTCTGCTAGCGCTCCAGTGCCAAAGTTCAGAGACGGCAATAGAAATAAAGCACAGGCTCTAAATCTCAGGGCAGTATTAGCAGTGCCCGAACAAATCCCTTTTGTCAGACTTGTAGTAAGAGCCACAAGGGCATTTGCAGAGCCGGTAGTGATGTCTGTTTTGGTTGTGGCAAGCCAGGACACAGGATTAGGCAGTGTCTAAAGTCAAGTCTTCAGGGTCAGCAAAATTATTCTACAGCTCAGTCCAGTCACCCGAACCAGTAGGGTGCCATTTCCAGTGCTACCAGTGGGCAACACCCAAATAGACTCTATGCTCTTTAGTCTCGGCAGGATCAGGAAAATTTTCCTAATGTTGTTACTGGTACGTTACAGATTTTCCATGTTCATGTTTATGCTTTGCTAGACCCAGGTGCATCTTTGTCTTTTGTTACTCCATACAAAGCAGGCAATTTTGGAATCAGTCCTGAAGTCTTAGCAGAGCCCTTCTCAGTCTCTACCCCAGTGGGTAAAACCATCATAGCTCGGCGATATACAGGAACTACCCAATTATGATATCTTAGAAATCCATATCAGTAGATTTAGTGGAGTTAGAGATGACTGTTTTTGATGTCATTCTTGGCATGGATTGACTTTATTCCTACTATGCCACAGTCGACTGCAAAAATAGGATAGTTTAGTTTCAGTTCTTGAATGAGCCCATCCTAGAGTGGAAGGGTAGCATTTCAGCGTTCAGGGGTCAACTTATTTCCTACTTTTGGGAAAGGAAAATGATTTCTAAGGGGTGTGTGTATCATCTCATGCATGTTAAAGATTTTAGTTCTGAATATCCCAGCCTCAAAACTGTCCCTGTTGTTAATGAATACTCAGATGTCTTTCTCAAAGATCTTCCAGGCATTCCTCCCGAAAGGGAAATAGACTTTGGCATAGACCTTCTTCCAGATACTCAACCTATTTCTATTTCGCCATACAGAATGGCACCAGTAGAACTCAAGGAACTAAAAGATCAGTTGAAGGATATCTTAGATAAGGGATTCATTAGACCTAGTATTTCCCCATGGGGTGCACCAGTAGTATTCGTGCGCAAGAAAGACGGTTCTCTCGGGATGTGTATTGATTACCGTCAACTCAACAAGGTCACGGTCAAGAATAAATATCCTCTTCCCAGGATTGATGATCTATTCGACCAACTTCATGGTGCCAGTTACTTCTCCAAGATAGACCTCAGATCAGGCTATCATCAGCTCAGAGTTAGAGAATATGACATTTCAAAGACAGCTTTCGATACTCGGTATGGTCACTTTGAATATTTAGTCATGTCATTTGGTCTTACCAATGTCCCTGCAACTTTTATGGATTTGATGAACCGTTTGTTCAAGTAGTACTTGGACATGTTTGTCATAGTCTTCATAGATGATATTCTGGTCTATTCTCGCACAGAGCGTGATCATGCAGACCATTTCAGGATTGTTCTTCAGACCCTTAGGGATCATGAATTATTTACTAAGTTCAGAAAGTGTGAATTTTGGCTAAGATCAGTAGCATTCCTTGGTCATATTGTTTCCGATGATGGAATTAGAGTAGATCCTCAGAAAACTAAGGCAGTAAGAAATTGGCCCAGACCCGTATCTCCATAAGATATTAGGAGTTTCTTGGGTTTAGCTGGTTATTACAGATGGTTTGTCTAGGGATTTTCTTTTATTGCATCTCCCATATCCAGATTGACTCAGAAAAAGATTAAGTCTCAGTGGTCAGATTCATGCGACAAGAGCTTTCAAGAGTTGAAGACTCGACTCACCTCCGCTTCAGTTCTAGCTATTCTAGATGGTTCAGACGGTTTTGTGGTCTATTATGATGCATCCAAAGTGGGTTTAGGTTGTGTCCTCATGCAGCATGGTAAGGTCATAGCCTACGTCTCCAGACAGTTAAAGCCACATGAGAAGAATTATCCTACTCATGATCTTGAGTTAGCAACGGTAGTATTTGCCTTGAAGATTTGGATGCATTATCTCTATGGAGTTCATGTAGATGTCTTCACAGACCATAAAAGCCTCCAGTATGTCTTTTCTCAGAAAGATCTCAATCTTTACCAGAGAAGGTGGTTAGAACTCTTGAAGGATTACGACATGAGTGTTCTTTATCATCCGGGCAAGGCCAATATTATGGCCGACGCTCTCAGTCGACTTTCCATGGGCATTATTTCTCACATTGAGGATAGTAAGAAAAAGATGGCTCAGGAGATCCATCAGCTTGCCAGAATAGACGTTCGCTTAGTCGATTCTTCAGAGGGTGGTGTATGTGTTCATAGTAGTTCAGAGCTATCTCTAGTTTCTGAGGTGAAAGAGAAACAAGACAGGGATCCTAGCCTTGTCAAGCTCAAAGAGTCATTTTAGAATTAGGAAGTTGAGGTTTTCTCCTAAGGGGAAGATGGTATTCTTCGTTGTCAGGCTCGTCTATGTGTTCATGGTGTAGATGAATTGAGGCAGTGAATTCTTGTAGAAGCGCATGGTGTGCGATACTTTATTCATCCAGGGGCCACTAAGATGTACCGCGACATGCAGGAGATCTATTGGTATAGTGGGATGAAGAGAGATATTGCAGAGTTTGTGGCTAAGTGCTCTACATATCGGCAGGTTAAGATAGAGCATCAGAAACCTAGTGGTTCCATGCAAGAGTTTACCATTACTACTTGGTAAGGGGAAGAAGTTAACATGGACTTTGTGAAAGGTTTGCCTAGAACTCGTCATCAACATGATTTAGTTTGGGTTGTTATAGATAGAATGACTAAGTCAGCTCATTTCCTTCCTGTTCGTACTTCTTATTCCACCAAGGATTATGCCAAACTCTATATCAGGGAGTTAGTCAGATTACACGGTGTTCCACTATCTATCATCTCAAACAGAGGTACCCAGTTCACTTCTCACTTTTGGAAAGCATTCCAAAAGGGTCTCGGTACCCAAGTCCATCTCAGTACAGCATTTCATCCTCAGACAGATGGTCAAGCAGAGAGGACCATTTAGACTCTTGAAGATATGCTAAGGGCATGTGTAATTGACTTTAAGGGATGTTGGGACGACCACTTGCCTTTGATTGAGTTTGCTTACAACAATAGCTATCAATCTAGTATTTAGATGGCTCCATTTGAAGCTCTCTATGGTAGGAGATGTAGATCTCTGATTGGTTGGTTCAAAGTTAGTGAGGCCTCAGTCATAGGTCCTGACTTAGTATTCGACGCCTTAGAGAATGTTTAGTTGATCAGAGAGAGACTCCGGGCTGCTCAGAGCTGACAGAAGTCCTATGCAGATGTTCATAGAAAGGATCTCGAGTTTGAGGTCAATGACTATGTCTATCTTAAGATCTATCCCATAAAGGGAGTGAAGAGGTTCAGCAAAAAAGGGAAACTCAGTCCCCGGTATGTTGGTCCTTTCAGAATTCTTTATCGTTTTGGTAAGATAGCTTATGAGCTTGAGTTGCCTTTAGATCTAGCCTCAGTCCATCTAGTCTTCCATGTCTCTTTGCTAAGGAAGTGCATAGGTGACCCAGCAGTTGTTGTCCCTATTCAGGGCATCGACATTCAGAGCAGCCTCTCCTACGAAGAGATTCCAGTCGAAATCGTAGATTATCTGACTCGTAGATTGAGGAACAAAGAAGTCCCTCTAGTCAAGGTTCTTTGGCGGAATCAGTCTCATGAGGGAGCTACTTGGGAAGCAGAAGCAGATATGCATACCAAGTAACCTCACCTCTTCCCCGCCAATTCAAATCAAGCTCAAGGTAACAGTTCTTCTTACTCTTATTCAGTTCACGTTCATGGTTCCAGTATAAACTTGGTACCTATTAACCATTTTATACTCAGTCATGCATTCATGTGTCAGTTGCCTGTGCATCAGATATGCACGAGTTTAGTATGTTTAGCATGTCAGTCATGAGATCAAGTTTCAGTTCTTCATGTTCAGTTCAGATTTTATTGTCTTGTGTCCCTTCTCAGTAAATTCTTATTCGAGGACGAATGTTCCCAAGGGGGAGATATTGTAATACCCCGCATATTTTTAAGCTAGGAAGTGAATAAGTATTCCAACGTATGAAATCTCCTATCTTGTGATTCATACATGAGTACATGACTTACCATGAATATCCTACTGATAGGATAGTTTATGATGCATTAAGCATGTTCATATGAGTCACTTAAGGTAATACAAGTTAAGAGTTTTTGAATCCATTAAGTTTTAGTGTTCGATTTTGCAAGGGTCATCTTTGAATGAGTATAACTCAATGTTAATGTGGTATTTTGGCTAATTTAGACACACCAAATTGTAGAGATTCGAATTAGCTTTCGAACAATACCAATTTCACCTTAATCTAATACCCGAGTGAAAAGTTATGCCCATTTTCGTGAGAGACAGTAAGTATAGGCGATTGGTTAGGCGCCGCCCAACCCAAGCATAGGCGATTGGTTAGGCGCTGCCCAACCTAAGCATAGGCGATCACTTGGGCGCTGCCTAAGTCAATTTCAGGTGTCAAAAACACTCCGTTTTGAGTTATTTTAAAGGTAATTAAGTCTTTAAATACTCCTTACACGTCCCTAAACTTAACCCTATGAAATATATAGCTTATAAACATATTACAACCCTATTTTCATCTCAAAACTCATCATCCAAGAGCACTAAAGGAGAAAAACAACTAGGGTTGCATAATTAAGCTTGAAGATCCAATTTCAAGGAAATTCCTCCGTCAATCATCAAGAATTTTCTTTCTAAGGTATGCATAGTGTTCATCCACAGATTCCTTTTATCCGTGGAGTTCAAGAATCAATCTTTAAAATACAAAAGCTTGGTTGATTGTGTGATATGATCATACCCATGTTGATGCTTTTTTGTTTTTCTATATAATGGTATGCGTGAGTTGATTTATGGATCCCTTTCATTCATAAAGCTCAAAAACCCTTTTTTCATCTTAAAGTATCATTTCTATATTGTTAGGTGTTGATAATCATGTTATTGATATTGGGTGATTCCCAAGATGGAATATTTATATGTTTTTATGAATTCATGATATCATATGAGTTGGAAACATATAAATTTGGTTGTTCATGATGTATAATTTGATGATTTCACCTATGCTTAAGATGTACATGTAAGGTGTTTGATAAAATGCCTAAGAAACTAGAAATCATGCAATCTAGCTAAATTGTGACTAAGTGAAGGATTCATGATATGCCCTTACGTTCCAATGACTTCTATGTTGATAATGTGCCTTGTAATATTGTTGGAATACTCATGAACTATTCTTATGAGATTATGCTATGTGTACTTGCAAATCCTACTTATAAACAATATTTATAATAAACATGCAATCCACATGAACTTCCATGCTATTGGTATGTGTTGCTACTATGATTATGTAATGAACATGATATTAAGATTGTGCAAGTACTTCCATGTGATATGAAATACTTTCCATGCAATACATTGTTGATAACCATGCATAGTATGAGATCACTACTTATGATATTATAAATTATGGACTCTTATGATCAAGTCAGTCATGTGTGTCAGTTTCCTTCAATCGAGTCCTGGGGGTACTTATACTCAAAAACTATAGCTGTGTGCCTAGATCCATGTCATGTTTCATGATATCCAAACTCAAGCTATGATTCCATAGACTTCAGTCAGTCGTATGACTTAGGAAAACCTCATGATCTTAGTTAGTTGTCAGATATCAGTAACATTCCGCCAGTCAACGGAATTCAGTAAGATTAAGTCATGCATAGTCAGTTATTCATGTTCAGTTCCTCCAGATGGGAGTAAAGGTTAGCACCGAGTGAACCTAAGGAAGGGAACTCACCCGCCAATTCAGGGTGTGATTCTTAGTAGTCATCCTTGTGTTCCTGAACTACGTAGCCATCATAGGTTGAGACATTTTAACCCATTAAATTAGGGTTGATGAGGTGGATTAACCCGTCAGTTTAGGGTTCCCACCATTCTCATTGAGTACCCGCCATATAAAGGTCACTCACAGGCTGTCCTTACCCGTGGCACGGTATTGACACCCCTTCAGTCGGGGTAGAGATTGGACCCCAGCTTAGCCATAACGGCATACATGGGGCATGTTTGTTAGACATTACTTCCCACAATTTTAGTATCTGTCTCAGTAAAAGAACTCAGGGCGTTCTTCAAATTTTAGTATATATAGGATTGTCAGATACAGTCGTCCATGTTATCAGTTTTAGTATCAGTCTCAGTAAAAGAACTCAGGGTGTTCCTTAGATTTTAGTATATACAAGACTGTTAGATATAGTTGACCATGTTATCAGCTTCAGTATCAGTCATGACAGTTATCAGTAAACCATGTATTAGCTTACAGGTCATGCTATCACGTATCCACGGTCTTAGTTTGTGTATATGTGTGTTTGCACTCCCACGTTCATATCAGTCAGTCAGTGTTGTTTATGCATGAAACCCTTTATGTTCAGCCTACCTTCCTCGTATACTCAATACTCCAGTTGTACTGACTCATTTGCACTATGGTGCTTTCTTTTCATATTACACCATAGGTTCTGAGACACGAGCTCCAGCCCAGCAGTAGCGGTAGCATTCCAGTCGCAGAGACACAATGAGTCCTCATTGATTCGAGGACAATATGATTTGATTTATTTATTTATTTCTTCAGTTCAGTTTTACGGATTTAGTTGGAGACATGTTCCTTCAACTCCTTATTCAGACAATTTAGAGGCTTTCAGATTTACGTTCAGATTTGTGTTCAGATTTACGTTCAGATTTAGTTGTTTTGGGTATTTTTCACCCGCATGATTGTATTTAGTTGAACCTTATGGCCTTACATTTCTATGTGATCTGTATTATTATATCATGATTTGCAGTATATAGGTATAGATATCAGTTAGGGGTTATCTTGTAGTCCCTCAGGGTTATGAGCACCGTGTAGCATTTCGGTTCAGCAAATTAGGGTGTTACATTAAAATATTTGACCAACTGCTGTTCAGGCCAACCTAGTAGCCAATATTGCCACAGCTAGGATTTGGGACTTCACTCGAATGAATCCTCCTCTACTTTTGGGATCCAAGTCTAAAAGGGATCCATAAAAATTCCTTAACATGGTTCAGAAGGTAACAAACTTATGGGGGTGACTTCCAGTGAGAGTGCTGAATTGGCTGCTTACCAGCTGCATAATGTAGCCCATACTTGGTATAAGCATTAAAAGGGGGATAGAGGCGCAAATATAGGGCCTATAGAATGGGAGGAGTTTTCTATTATCTTTTTAGATATATCATTTCCTTTGGAGTTGAGGGAATCTAAGGTGATGGATTTCATTAATTTGAAGCGAGAAAATATGAGCGTGAAGGAGTATTCACTTAAGTTTACTCAGCTAGCCAGGTATGCTCCTCATATGGTGGCTGATAGCATGTCTAGGATAAGACAGTTCGTGTTTGGAGTATATGATAGTGTGGTCAAGGAGTGTAAGACTGCAATTTTGATAAAGGAGATAGACCAATATAGGTTGATGCTCCATGCTCAACTAATTAAGGAAGAGAATGTTAGGGAGAAAGAGAAAGAGAACAAGAGGGCTAGGATAGGTAGTTTTAACTTTGCTCAGCCAAGGTCAGAGGGTGGTAACTATCCCTAATTCCATCAGAAATCATCAAACTTGGCTTTATCTTCAGCTAGTGCTCTTATGCCAAAGTTCAAAAATGACAATTGGGATAGGGCACCAGGCTCTAAGTCCTAAGGTAGTGTAAACAGTAGTCGCACGAATGCTCTTTGTCAAAAATATGGTAGGAATCATCAGGGAGAGTGTAGAGCTGGATATGATGTATATTTTGGGTATGGTAAGCTAGGCCATAGGATTTGATATTTTTGAGTGGTTTCTCAGAAGGGAAGGGATGTGCACCTATTTGGCCAGTCTCATCAGTCATCGACTTCAGCCTATCGCTTGACTCAGCAGGGCACCGCTTCCAGTGCTACTAGCGGTCAGCATCAGAACAGGCTTTATGTACTTCAGTCTCGACAGGATTAAGAAAATTCTCCTAACGTGGTTACTGGTACGTTGCAAGTTTTTCATTTATATGTTTATACTTATGCTAGATCCCAAAGCTTTCCTTTCTTTTGTAACCCTTTATATAGCGGTCAACTTTGGAATCAATCCCAAAACCTTAACGGATCCATTTTTAGTATCTACCTAGTGAGTAAGTCTATCGTATTCCGATAGGTATACAGGAACTGCCCGGTTATAGTGTCTCAGAAAGTTACTTTAGTAGACATCATAGAGTTAGAGATGACAAATTTGACGTCATTCTCGGCATGGATTGGATCCATTCATGCTATTCTTCAGTGGATTACAGAAACAAAGTTGTTCATTTTCAGTTTCCAGATGAACTAGTCCTTAAATAGAGGGGTAGTACTATAGTGCTTAGGGGTCAACTTGTTTTGTACCTTAGAGCAAGGAAAATGATAGCCAAAGGGTGTATTTACCATCTTGTTTGAGTTAAAGACTCTAATTCTGAGACCCCTAGTCTTAAGTTGATTTCAGTAGTAAGGGAATTTGTATATGTGTTCCTTGAAGACCTTCCCGGAGTTCCTCCTAAAAGGGAAACTGACTTTGGAATAGAACTTTTTCTATATACCCAACCTATCTCTATTCTGCAATACAAAATAGCTCCAGCCGAACTTAAAGAGTTGAAAAAAAGTTGAAAGATCTCTTAGATGAGGGATTCATTAGGCCCAGTATTTTCCTGTGGAGCGCACTAGTTTTGTTCATGTATAAGAAAGAAGGTTCTCTTAGAATGTGTATCGATTATCGTCAGTTTAACAAAGTCACAATCAAGAATAAATACCCACTTCACAAAATTGATGGTTTGTTCGACTAACTTCAGGGTGTCAATTATTTCTCCAATATAAACCTCAGATCCGACAATCATTATCTTAGAGTCAGATAATGTGACATTTCAAAAATACCTTTCAGAACCCGGTATGGTCACTTTGAGTTTCCAGTCATGTCCTTTAGTCTCACAAATGCGCCAACAACCTTTAGGGAATCGATGAACTGAGTGTTCAAGTAGTACCTGTACATGTTTCTCATAGTCTTCATTGATGACATTCTTTTCTACTCCCGTAATGAAAATAATTATGCAGACCACCTCAGAATAGTATTACAGACTCTTAGAGTCCGTCAATTGTTCACCAAATTTAGTAAGTGCAAATTTCAGCTAAGATCGGTAGCTTTCCTTAGCCAACCCTTAAAATACAGAAGCAGTGGGAAACTAGCCCAGACCTATTTCTCCATCTGATATTAGGAGTTACTTAGGTTTGGCTAGCTATTACCGATGCTTTGTTGAAGAGTTTTTGTCTATTGTGTCCTTTATTTCCAGATTGACCCAGAAGAAAGTCAAGTTTTAGTGGTCAGATTCTTGTGAGAAGAGTTTTTTGGAGTTGAAGACTTGACTTAACCTAGCCCTAGTCTTGATATTGCCCGATGGGTTAGATGGGTTTTTTGTTTACTGTGATGCTTCCAGAGTTAGTTTGGGTTGTGTTTTGATGAAGAGGGGAAAGGTCATAGCCCATACCTCTAGATAGCTTAAGCCCTAAAAAAAATTACCTTACCTATGATATTGAACTAGCAGCTGTTGGTTTGCCTTAAAGATTTGAAGGCACTATTTGTATGGGGTGCATATTGATGTGTTCACGGATCACAAAAGCTTACAGTATATGTTTTCATATAAAAATTTAAATCTCCATCAGAGAAGATGGTTAGAGTTGTTGAAATACTATGATATGATATAAGTTTTTTCTACCACCCGATCTAGTCCAATGTTGTCGCAGATAGTGCTGTTCATGTTTAGAAGGATAAGAAAAAGCTAGTTAGGGAAGTTCATCATCTTGCTAGATTAGGTGTCCACTTGTTTAATTCAGCTGAGGGTAATGTTTGGTTGTAGAATGGTTCGAAATCTTCTTTGATTGTCGAAGTGAAAGAAAAGCAAGATAGGGATCCTAATTTAGTTAAGTTGAAGGATCCAGTCAGAGATCAGGAAGTAAAGGTTTTCTCCCAAGAGGGAGATGTTGTGTTGTGTTGCCAGGGTAGGCTGTGTGTGCCATGTGTACATGAGTTGAGACAACAGATTCCTGTAGAAGCACATGCTGTGCGTTACTCTATTCACCCAGGGGACCACTAAGATGTATCTCAATCTATAGGAAATCTATTGGTGGAGTGGTATGAAGAAGGATATTGCAGAGTTTGTAGCTAAGTGCTCTACTTGTCAGAAGGTTAAGGTTGAGTACCAAAAGCCTAGTGGGTATATGCAAGAGTTCAATATTCCTACTTAGAAGTGGGATGAAGTGAACATGGACTTTGTGATGGGTGTGCCTTGTACTCGTCGTCAACATGATTTGATTTGGGTTATTGTGGTAGGATAACTAAATCAGCCCATTAGCCCATACTTCTTATTTAGTTGAGGATTATGCTAAGCTCTACCTTAAAGAGTTGGTTAGGTTGCATGGAGTCCCGTTGTCCATCATTTTAGATAGAGGTACTCAGTTTACCTATTATTTTTGGAAGTCTTTCCAGAAGAGTCTTGGTGCCCAAGTTTTTCTTAGTACAACCTTTTATCCTCAGGCAGATGGTCAGGCAGAGAGGACCATTCAGACCTTGGAGGACATGTTGAGGTCTTCTGTTATCAACTTTAAGGGCAGTTGGGATGATCACTTGCCATTGATTGAGTTTGCCTATAATAATAGTTATCACTCCAGTATTCAGATGACTCAATTTGAAGCTCTATATATGAGAAGATGTAGATCTCCAATTAGTTAGTTTGAGGTAGGTAAAACTACTTTAATAGGGCCTGAGTTAGTACATAATGAATTGGAGAAAGTTCAGTTGATCAAAGAGAGGCTTAAGACAGTGCAAAGTCGACAGAAATCTTTTGCAGATGTGAGGAGAAAAGATCTCGAGTTTGAGATTAGGGATTTTATGTATCTGAAGATATCTCCCATGAAGAGGGTAAAGAGGTTTGGCAAGAAAGGGAAACTCAGTCCCCAATATGTTGGCCCTTACAAGTTTTTGAGTCACTATGGTAAAGTAGCTTATGATCTTGAGTTTCCTACAAATTTGGCATTAGTACACCCAGTGTTTCATGTTTCCTTGTTAAAGAAATGTGTTGGTTACCCAGTTGTAGTTGTTCCTTTAGAAAGAGTAGATGTTCAGCAAAATCTTTCCTACAAGGAAATTCCAATCGAGATCCTTGATCGCCAGATTTGGGGACTAAGGAACAAAGAAGTTCCCTTGGTCAAATTTCTTTGGCAGAACCAGTCTATTGAGATTGCCACTTGGGAAACAGAAGCAGATATGTGAACCAAGCGTCCTCATCTTTTCTCTACAAACTTAGACTCAGTTTAAGGTAAGATCTTTTCCTAGATTTTCAATTTCGTACTTAGTCCCAACTCATATCATTCTCATGTTACTCTTGTATTCACGAAGTTATTTAAGTCATATAATCATGCCTTCAACACATATATTCAGGATGTAACCTTAATTCCTTAGTGTTCTCAGCTTAACTAGCCTCATTCGAGCATGTATGTTCCTAAGGGGGAGATATTATAAAACCCCATAAGATCCTAAGCTCAATTCAGTTTACTCTTGCATGTAAAAAGGGGCCCAGGACTTAGAATATTTTATTAAGTGTTAGGAATTAGTCAATTGTAAAGCCTTCAAACTTTGATGAATTTATTTTCGACCTTCTCAGCATAGAAAATAAGTTTTTAAAGTTGATTCATGATTGGGGAAATCAATAGTACATCTAGGGAGAATTTTAAAATTTTTGGACAAGCGTAAGTGCAAGTTTGGACTACCAAAACAACAGCGGAGGGTGATTATCCTATGATGCTCTGCCTATTCTGGTGCTAGGGGAGCCCTCCATAGAGCCGGTGGCGCTCCGGAGCCTGCAGCGCCCTGCCCAGTCTGATCCATGCATTTTCTTCAATTTTGTTCCGCATTTTAAGGGAAAGTAAGTAATTTTCCCTTCACCCAATAGGTCCATAACACGGTATTAAAGACCTAAATAGAATTTTTGGACATCTATTACTCAATTCTCTCGTAATCAAAAGCATGCCCTCGCAAGAACAAACCCTAGCCTTTCAAGCTTCGAGTTCAATTCTGAAGAAATCCCTCAATAACTTCCAAGAATTCATCAATTGAGGTATGTTAAATGTTCATCCATGCGTCCTTTCCACCCATGGAGTTCAAGAACCCAATTTCAAATGCAAAGTTGTGTTTTTTACAAGTTATTGTGATTTTAACCATGAATCGCCATGAATTTTTATTCTATATCATGTTTACATGTAGTTGTTGTTATTATTAATCCCCACATGTTTGAATGATATTGTTTGCTAAATTAAACCTTAATTCATTATTTTAAAAGAGAAATCATGCTATTACTATGCGTTTTAAACTATTCCTATGCTTAACTTAAACCATGAATAACAAGTGTTTAACGAAATGCCCACAAGAAGGAGTTTCGAATAAATGCTTACATATCATGTCCTCAAAGTTTTAGTACAATCATGCTATTATTGTTATCAAGTCCTGGGGTTTTGAATACTCAAAATTTAGCTGCTTTCCTAGTTTTCAATATTTATAGAATGGTTACGGATTAGTTATGAGCCCTATCATTTCAGTTAGCATTTTAAATAGTTAAGCATAGTCAGTCCAATATTTCATGTCTTTCTGTTGGGAGTAGGATTTAGCACCAAGCTAATATAGGGATGACGGCTTCCCCATCAGTTAGGCAGAATCATTAGTAGCAGTCCTTACATTCAAGAACTATGTAGCCAGTGTAGGATATGAGGAGTCATCTATCAGTTTAGGCTTGACTCTGACTAGTGTCACCTGTCAATCTAGGCTTGACATCATGGATGTTTAGTATCTTAGTGGATCCATGCAGCCATGTTTTAGTACTCGTGGCATGGTACTGACACCCTTCCAACTGAGGTTACAGATTGGACCCCAATCAGCTCATTGGGGCATGTCAGTTAGACGATAGCTTTCACAATCTCAGTCTAGTATTCAGCTCAGTAATTAGTTTTAGTTTTGCTGACCATAGCATACAGATATCAGTTATCTATTTATCAATATTCTATATTTCAGTTTACAGATTATATTCAAAACATGTGTTATACTTGGTCATCCATTCACAGTCTTTACAAATTTCATGCATTATATTCAATACTTCATGCTATTCATTCAGCCATTTATTACTAATGCATATGAAACCATGCCTATTAGCCTAACCTCATTTATAATACCAGTACATTCAAAGTACTGACTGCATACTCTCTTTTTTCACTATGATGTTTCATATCATAGGTTCGAACGCTTAGGTTCCAGACCCCACCTAGATATCCCAGCATACCTACAGCAGTAGCAGTGGTGAGTCCTCATGTTCTGAGGACTGTTATGTTTATTTCAATATATTTAGTTTAGTAGTCAGTTGGAGTTAGTTGGGGACTTGTCCCATCAACTCCATAGTCAGACAGTTTAAGGCTTTCTGACTAGTCCAGAAAGTTAGTCAATTTTCAATTATCATTATCAGCCATTTTACTAGTATTACCAGTGTTGTTTTATAGATATTATCAGAACTATGATTTAAAAACTTATGGTATTTTTTAGTTATATTCCAAAAATACTTAGTTGTTATCTGTTTTATTCAGTGCTCACAGCAGGTACCAGTATCATGGGTTAATTTGTAGTCACTTATGACCATAAGAACCGTGTAGCACCCAGGGTGTACTCTCAGGGTGTTATACCTATCCGACATTTGATTGATGAATGGAATGGGATAGTGATTATTCTTGGTAGCATCATTCAATTTCATATAGTCTATGTAGATCCTCCATCCAATAACCATACGGGTTGGAATCAGCTCGTTATCTTCATTATTCAAAATGGCCATCCCTCTTTTCTTTGGGACACAGTGCACTAGGATGACCCATTTGCCGTCAAATATGAGATAGACTATCCCAGCATCAAGCTACTTTATTACTTCCATTCTGACCATATTTTTCTTCACCAGATTTAGTCTTTCCTGATGTTGCATACTCGCTTTTGTATCCCTCTTCCATATATATTTTGTGCATACAGAAGGCTAGATTGATTCCCATGATGTATGACATCTTCTATCCAATTGCTTTATTCTTTATTTTCCACACCGTCAATGCCTCTCTCACCTGTACATCAAACAAACCTATAGATAAAATCACAGGAAAAGTACCACCCTCACCAAGAAAAGCATATTTTAAATGAGAAGGAAGAGCCTTGAGCTCTAGTTTTGGTGCTTTATCAATGGATGCCTTAGGAGATGGTCCAATTGATTTATTCAATGGCTTGAACTCAGTAACTCTAGTGTCAATAATTGCCAAATTCATAATTTACACCATTTTAGGTTCCTCAACATTACCATAAAAGTCATACCCCATCAAAGCTCACTCAAGCGGGTCATTACACAATAAAAGGTAGAGCTCAAACTTAAGGTCTACAATTGTTATAGTAGACAATTCTTTATATATAGTAGGCAACTTCATTGCCTTATACACATCAAAGACATCAAATTTGTCATGAGCTGTCATGGTCTTCTTTCCTACAGCTACATCAATAAAAGGTTGCCCAGGTTTTAGAAAGAGATGTCCCAAAATAAATGGAACGACCAAATCAGCATCAAAATCAACAATAACAAAATCTACTGGGAAAATCAGTGATCCCACTTGCACCAATATGTCTTCAATGATCCTATCAGTCCTAGCAAGGGACCTATCAGTTAACTGTAAAATAATGGTCATAGGTTTTGGACTCCTAATACCCATTTTCTTGAACCAAAATGTGGGCATGGGATTGATGTTTTCCCATAAATCATATAACCCATTGATGCTTTCCCATAAATCACATAACGTTCGAGCATTGATAGCTTTCCTGATGGTGATCTATAAAGTAAAACTACCTAGATCTTTTAGCTTCGAGGGAAATTTGTTCTTAATCTTGGATGTGTACTCCTTAATAAGTCCTACTGTAGCATATTCTATTAAACGGTTCTTGTTTGCCACTATGTCTTTCAAATACTTTGCATACTTCAAAAAAATCTACAAAATATCAACACGAGGGAGATTTACATGAACCTACTTCAAAAGCTCTAAAATCTTCTTATAACTAGTCTCCTCTTAATTCTTTCAAAGCTTTTTGGGGAAAGATGGAGGTAGATTTCTCTTCTCCACCTTGGTTTCATTACTTGTAACTTTTGTTTCAACCACTTTCTCCTCATTTTTTTTAGTATTACCATCAGCAGCCTTAGAATTGACTTTCTCAATTATTAACTCTCTTAGCTGCAAACTACTCCTAGAAGTAACTGCATTTACCCATTTTGGATTTGCCTCAATATCACTATGTAGACATCCCTAAGGTCTAGTTTTTTTCACTTCTACAATCATGCCATTTTGCATCTCTATATTCTTTGTAATAGATTATTGATTCTTCATATCCACTACTAACTATGCTTGAACAACTATAACTTTTTTAACAACTCTTCCATATTGCTTCTTTAAGTCGTGGCTTGATTACGTTAAACTTATTGTTGTTGATTTTGTTGTACTCTCCCCTTATACTTATTATTGTTCTTTTCCTGATTTCCACCATATGAGACATTGGGAAGATTTTTCTAGTTCGGATTGAAAGTGTTACCATAGTTCTGCTGCTATTAATGATTAACATTCCCCGCATAATTAACAGAATCTAGACTAATCACATAAGTATTCACTGAATGCTCACTGATTCCAAAAATCTCACACCAAGTATTCACCTGTTGAATAACATTAGCCATTTTTGTCAGCTGTGTAACCCCCAACTTCCTGCTACTGGATTGATTAGTTATCTAATTTTGTAGTGCAGCAAGTTGGGATGATAAAGAAGTGAACTAATCTACCTCCAACACACCTACAACTTTCTTAGGAGCACTCTTTAAGTTATTATGCTACTCAAGATTCCCTTATGAAATTTGATTTAGTAGTGCATAAATTCATCTTAAGTCTTCTCAAGAGCTTGCCCACCTGCTGCTAAATCCAAGAGTATTATGGTGTTGGTCTCAAGACCCTCTATAAAAGTATGAACCAGTACATTATTAGACTGATGATGGTGAGGGCAATTTCTAAGCATATCCTTAAATATTTCCCAAGCTTGGTAAAGATTTTCTCTTTCTTTCTGCTCAAAACTCAGAATCTTCCTTCTCAAGCATGTTATCTTCCCTAATGGAAAGAATCTCATAAGGAATTTCCAACCTAAATCATCATAGAAAGTGATAGAGTTTTGTGGTTCATCTATAACCACTTCTTTGCTTCCTCAATTAAAGAAAAAGGGAAGAGCATCATTCTAACATAATAAGTAGATGCCCTAGTAGGAATATAGGTATCAGTAATTACCAAGAAAGTCTGTATGTGTTGCTATGGATCTTTATGTGAGAACCCTACAAACTACCCACTCGAACACATCAGTTGTACCATATTTTGCTTCAATTCAAATGGACCACCCGCCTATGGGTTGCTGATACAATTAGTAGCATGGTTCATAAATTATATTTCCACATCACAAGAAGGCCTGGCTTCTGCCTGATCAAGATCAACTGGAATCACCAAAGTTAAATCACGTGTAATGTTTAGATCAATTGGATCAATGAGATTAGGATCTCTTTGATCTGCCATTTGAATTAGATAGTGAGCTCTTAGCCTCTAAGGAAATACATGTTCTTGTTTTGAATAAGGCTCTACCAGCTCTTTATCTCTTTCCAGTTTGATACTTTGCTAATCCTGCAATAGTCAGCCACTAAGATAGAGTCGTTAACACTTAAACTTACTATCAAAAACCAAAATTTTAGAAAATTACTAATTATACTAGTCCCCGACAACAGCACCAAAAACTTATTGTGTTTTAAGGCACATGCAAGTGCACACAGTCATATTAGTAATAAAGTGATAAAGATAGTCTTATATCGTACCCACGAGGACTATGTAACTAGAAATTCAACCAACTTTAGTTTTTGACAAGATTGTATTAAGTGTTTCAAAACATCAAGATGATTGTGAAGTTTTAAGTAAAAATATAAGTAATAAAGATATAACAATATGCGACAATAGCAATGTAAGTAGGGTTGTAAACACTACTAGTGAGAATTATAGGGTTTAGACACTTTTAGCAATCTTAAAAATCTCTATTCTTCATGTAGTTTAGTTGATTATCGGGTTATTGATTTTCAAGTTTTAGAGTATGATCATGGTCTCCCAATTCTCTAATATTCTACTTAACTGGACATTGTTACTATATTATTGAGTGGGGATGAAATAATCAATTTAGATGCAATAAGCTATCGTCCTTCAAATGAACTAAAAAAGGCTTCTATGTATATCCCTATCCTAGATGCTACTTTAAATACCTCATTTTATAAAAGAATAAGAACCTTGCTCCTTATTTCATCAAAATAGTAAGCACAAGAGATTAAGAATAACCCATACAATAATTCAATAATAAATATGATAAAGAATATCAAAGTGCAATCATATCTACAACCTCAACCCAGAACAAGGGTGTTTAGCCACTCATTTTTGAATTCAATATAAAAAATAAATAATTAAACATACCAAAAAGTAATCTTGGAGTAATGAAGTTCAAAGAACCCTAAGAGAAGTGTTTTTGCCTTATTGTCCCTTTCCAAAGTAGTCCTAATTAAGTTGAAGTGTTCTTTTATAGTGCGACTTAATTTACTTACATTTGATCTTTACCGTGATACGGAGGTAGTTCTCTGCAATATCCTCTATGACACAGGCTTATCACAGAGGGCTACTAGATTTTTCCATTCAAGAGTTGCCCAACCCCGGGATGCGGTGATAAAAATATAGATCTGGGTCCATGATATAGTCTCATCGCGAACCCTTACTGGATTTTGTCAATTTGATCTTATTCTTCCTTGCTTCATTCTTCTCTTTCCATACCAAATCCTAGTATCCTCCTTCTTAGTAAATTACTCCTAATGCTTCCATTCATCATTAACTTCTCGTTTATGCTTCTAGTTACCTCTAATTTTATCATAATTTAGCCCTGCATCACTAATTATGTCCATTAGATAAGAAATGCAATTACAGATCAAAAATAATACAAATACATATTTTATCATTAAGAACAAGTCCTATATTGGGTGAATATTGGTGATTGGACATATAAATATGCCCAAGATCAGCTACATACATCAGGGCCCATTCAAGGGGTTACATTTAATAAATTCAGGGGGTTACATTTGTTGCATATAACCTGTGGGTGGTTCTAGGATGGTTAAGCTACACATACCTAGGTTAATGCTTTTAAAGCCATACTAAACTCAGTTCCTTTTCCCAGTATAGTTATATATATGCATATATGGTAGTGAATGCATATGGTTGGTTTATTTGGTTTTCATGGGTGTTATTATTTTATCCTTATCCTAAGTACTTACTAGCGTTCACCTGCTAACCTATCTTCGGGAAGTTGTATCCCCATGCGATAGAAGAACTGACCATTCTACTCCTCTTGCTTAGTGCTTAAACTTGAGATCAACTTAATTGGATTGAAAGGTGAACTTTCATACTTTGAAAGGCTCCATTTCATTCCATAGATGTTTTTTCATACTTTGGTTATTTCATAGATATTGGTTTTGGCTATGGTTGAGGGCATATCCCAACCAAATATTGTTTTGATTTTAGTTAGAGGCTTTGTGAAATAACTATGGGTTGGAATGAACAGTGTTAGTAGTGGTGTTAGCCTTAGTATTGACATTGGTATTAGGTCTAATACCATTTAACAAAATTTATGATTGTTCCATCTTATTATGTTATGTTATGGACATACTCTTGGTTATTATTTTGATTATTTCTTGGATACGGGTTTGTTCGACTTTCTTGGGTTGGTATCGGTCATGGACTAATCCCAGAGTCTATACTTGTAATAAATTCTATCTTGGTATATGTTGAGAATTCAGTTAACTCAAGGTACGTGTTTGGAGGTTGGGTTAGGAAATGAGGGTGTTCCCCGATCCTGGTTGGACTTGGGATGCCCATTACAATAAGTCCCCAATTTGGGTTATATCACTATGAGGCCTTTAGGAATATTTCTTTTTCTTGTGTTTTGTTTTCAAGCTATAAATTCCAAGGTCCTGAAATCTTCTCTTATACTTGTTTATTCTATTTTCAGTGTATGCCTCCCTAATGATATAAATCTCAAGGAAACTCCTCTGTCCTATTTGAGGATAATGCTAATGGGACGCACTCTTCTTTTAGGATCCAGACTAGGTCTAAGGGTACAGTTCCTGATTGTTCTCCTAGAGTTCCACCGGTTCTCTCCAGTCCTGCTAGAGCCCCTTAGGCTGATATGATGAACGTTGAGTTTTGTTAGTCTATCCATATGTTGGCGCAGTTGGTAACGAGGTGCTTCTGTTACTCCATCTTTTGAGGCCATAAGTGTTGGCTAATTCATGAGGTTGAATCCTCCAACTTTAATTAGTTTTAAGGTAGAGGAGAATCCTTAAGCTTTTATGAATAAGATGAAAAAGATCTTCTGTGTTATGCACGTCACTAATGTTAAAGGAATAGAGTTTTCCACCTACCAGCTAAAAAATGTGGCGTACCAATGGTATGAGATATGGGAACAATTAAGGGGTGATGATATTAAGTCATCCCTATAGGATGATTTCTCTAATGTTTTTCTGGACCTTTTTTTTCCTCAAAAGTAGAAGAAAGTGAAGGAAAAAGAGTTTGTTAATTTGAATTAGGGAAAGATGTCAGTAATGGAGTATACCTTGAAGTTTCTCCATTTATCTCGGTATGCTCTGAAGTTGGTTTCTAGCATGAGGGATAGAATGAGGATGTTTGCTTTTAGGTTATCTTGACACTTGATTTTGAAGAGTAAGATCACGTTATTGAATAAGGATATAGACATCTCCAGACTAGTTGTGTATATGCAGTAGGTCGAGGAAGAGAAGAAGAAGCAGGTTGACATTGGGGAGAAGCATTATAAGAAATTTAGATTTTCTTATCAAGGTGGTGGTCAATAGCAGAGTGGAAGCGATGGTAGAAAGTTATCAAAAAAGAGATGAGGTAATTCTGGGTCACACTCGACTGCTAGTGTTTGTTACCTAAAGCCTTTAGGTGATAGGCATTTTCAGACTGACAATAATACAGTGCACAGGGTGCTCAATCTCAGGCTAGTGAGGCCCAACCATCCCCATCATATCCTCCCGATAGATTTTATTGTCGATTGCATCAGAGTTACTGTGATGAAAAAAACGATAAGTTCTTCAAATATGGTCAGTCAAGGCATATAATTAGAAATTGTTCTATTAGTAAGGTTGCTTCTGGGGTAAATGAGGTTCTAATTTCCTCTTCATCAGCTCCGGCAGCAAAGGGTGCACTATCTAGTACCGATGTCGTGACTGGTATATGGAAAAGTTTTTCCTATAATATATACTATTTACTTGATTCGGTGTCCACTCTGTCTTATGTGACCCCATTTGTGGCTATGTATTTTGTTTTTGATCCTGAGTATATTTTGGACCCTTTATCTATTTCTACCTCAGTGGGCGACTCTGTGGTGGCTAGAATAGTCTATAGGAGTTGTGTGGTATCTGTGGATGATCGGGAGACTCTAGTGGTTCTATTTTAATTAGATATGGTTGATTTTGATGTCATATTAGGGATGCTTTTATTGCATTTTTGCTATTCTTCTCTAGATGTATGGGCCTGTAAAGTTGTCTTTAAATTCCCTAATGAGACGGTTATTAAGTGGGAGGGTGATTCTTTACCCCTTAAGGGAAGTTCATATCATATCTTAGAGTTTGAAGATTAATCTCCTATGGGTGTCCCTATTATCTAGTCGGGGTTAAATTTTCTAACTCAGAGGGTCCTTCTTTACATTCCATCCCGATGGTGAATAAATTTTCTGAGGTCTTTCCTGATGAACTTCCTGGTGTTCCTCCTGATAGGGAGATTGATTTTGGAATTGATCTTGTTCCAGACACGCATCCTATTTCTATTCCCTCATACAAAATGTCTTCGACTAAGTTAAAGGTACTTAAAGAGTAACTAAAGGATCTATTAGACAAAGGTTTCACGGTCCTAGTGTGTCTCTGTGGGGTGCACCAATTTTATTCCTGCTTAAGAAGGATGGTTCTCTTCGGACGTGTATTGATTACGGCAGTTGAATAAGGTAATGGTAAATAATAAGTACCCTTTTCAAAGAATAGATGATTTATTTGATCAACTATAGGGTGCTAAGATTTATCTTTGATCTAGGTATCATCAACTATAGATTAGACAGGTAGATATCCCTAACACTGCCTTCTGTACCTGGTAGGCATTTTTGATTTCTTGGTTATGTCTTTTGGGTTGACTAATGCCCCGACAACATTCACAGATTTGATGAATAGAATCTTTCATCAGTTTCTGGATTTGTTCGTCATTATGCTCATTTACAATATTCTGGTGTACTATAAGAGCGAGGTGGATTATGCTGAACACCTATGCCTTGTGTTGCAGACCCTGAAAGATCAACGGTTGTATGCCCAATTTTTGAAATATGAGTTCTGGTTGAATGCTTTCACATTTCTAGGTCATGTTATTTCTAGTGAAGGGGTTATAGTAGATCTGTAGAAAGTTCTTATGGTTAAAAAGTAGCCTAGACCCATTACTCCAATTAATATTCGGAGCTTCTTGGGTTTAGTTGTCTATTACAGAAGGCTTGTGGAAAGGTTTTCTTATATAATTGCACCATTGACTAAGTAGACTTAGAAAAGGTGAAGTTCTTGTGGTTTGATGTGAGTGAGGGTTGTTTTGCAAAGCTGAAGGATAAGATGACTTCGTCTTCGGTCTTCATCTTTCCTGAAGGAACTGATGGAGTTGTGGTCTATTCTGATGCATCCCGTGTGGGACTAGGGTGCATTTTCATGTAGCATGGCAAGGTGATAGCTTATTCCTCTAGACAGTTGAAGGTGCATGAGAAGAACTATCTGACTCATGACTTGGAATTTTCGACTGCTGTGGTAATCACCTTCAAATTATGGTGTCACTATCTATGTGTCATGCATATGGATATCTTTTCCGATTATAAGATCCTGCAGTATGTGTTTACTAAGAAAGACCTGAACCTCAGGCAAAAGAGATGGCTTGAGTTACTCAAGGATTATGACATGAGTCTTCTCTATCTTCTAGGTAAGGCTAATATGGTTGTTGATGCTCTAAGTAGGTTATCCATGATGAGTCTAGCTAATGTGGATGATGGGAAACGAGAGTAGGTGAAGAATATTCACTGTTTGGCTAACCTTGGAGATCATTTCTTGGGCTTTGAGGATAGTGGTGCGTTTGTGCAGAAGGTGGCGCAGTCGTCACTTGGTGCTGAAATAAAGGAAAAGCAAGTGTTGGATCCTGTATTTATGAGAATCAAGGGTCAGAGCCGGCTCAAGGTCCAAGCAAACAAAGCGATCGCTTTCAACCCCCAAATATTTTAGGCCCCAAATTAATTATTATAAGTTAGCCTTATGTGTATCTTTTTTTTAAAAAACAATTAAATGAAGTAACAAACAAATATAAGTAGTGAAATTTTATTATAATATCAAAATCAAATTTTAGAATTTGTTCTACTATTCTACTTAGTTTGTATAATCTTTAATTCAAAGTTTTATATTTACAAGTCTCAATTTATGTGACATATTTTACTTATTATTCTACTTTAAAAATAACAATTAACAATTTTTCATTTAAAAGGCTAGAAAATACACATCAAATAATGTATGCATGATTTTTATAAAAATAAAAAAGTTTAAAGCCTCGTAGTGAATTTTGGCTTTAGGCCACTAGATAAGTTAAGTCGCCCCTATCAAGGGTGATGTAGGTGGGCAGAAGGTGGTGGACTTCAAGATTAGTGGTGATGGTACCTTGAGGAACCAAGGGAGGTTATATGTTCCCAACATATATGGATTGCAAGAGAGGATTTTGGCTGAGGCGCATGAGTCGCGCTATACTATTCATCCTGGTTCGACGAAGATGTATCATGGCCTTAAGGAAATGTATTGGTTGAACAATATGATGTGAGATGTGGCTAGTTTTGGCTAAGTGCATGCTGTGATAACAAGTGATATTTGAGCATATGAGGGCCAGAGGATTGCATCAAGAAATTAATTTGCCCATTTGGAATTGGGAGTTGATCAACATGGATTTTGTTATCGTGGTCTCAGAATTATTTCAATTTAATTTGGGTTATCGTAGATAGGTTGACAATGAATTTTCACTTTTTACAATGAGGATCAATTTTTTGGCTGAGTATTATGCAAGATTGTATCTCAATGACATAGTGAAGTTACATAGGGTACCTATTTCTATCATCTCGGATCGTGGTACGCAGTTTTTATGTCACTTTTGGCGGTCATTTAAGAAAGGTTTGGGGACCAAGGTAAGTCTTAGTACTGATTTTCACCCACAATCGGATGGTCAATTAGAAAGAACTATTCATACATTTAAAGATATGCTCTGTGGTTGCGTGATTGACTACGGTGGTAGTTGGGTTGAGCATTTGCCTCTTATAGAGTTTGCATATAACAATAGCTACCACTCTAACATTGAGAT
>NC_061114.1:23166203-23173804 GCF_002878395.1 Capsicum annuum
AAGGACATTGAAGATCTCAAATCATGGGAGGATATCTCGCACAAGGCACGAAATATTCTCTTAAAGGATATCGTGCTAAACATGGAGCCATATCAAAAGTAGGATATCGCTTGACAAGGAAACACAAATCGTATCAACTAAGGCTCCCAATAGACAAGGCAATTGGATGCACCTCATGACAAGATCAAAGCAGAAGGAAGATCTCACTACTTACATGAACATATCTGATATGGACATGTATAGATGTGAGAAAGAAATATCGTACCAAGTATGGACATATCTGACATGGACATACCATAAGGTGAAAACTCCCTCAATTAATGAATAAACTCAAATCCTTGATTGACAAGAAATCTCTAGGGTTTCCTTATGAAGAAAAGAAGCAGATACAATAGAAAACTATGAAGGTCAAAATGGAAGAAAGAAGACACTACACTACTTCAAGGAGAAAATTAAAAGTGTCTCAATCTTAGTCTCACAAGGCTTTGTAACTTTTAGTTTACAACTGTTATATAAAGAGTAGGATTGATTCAAATTTTTACATCAACTAAAGATGTGTCACAAGATCTGGAGAGCAAAATAAGTCTTCAAAACTTGTTTTCTATCATTGTACTCGAGCCCAACATCAAACGATCTAAGGAAACTTTAAAACCTAAGGGGACTAGAAGTAGGCACCACATTGGTGTTTTGAACTAGGATAAATCTCTGTGCCTTTACTTTGTGTTTAACAATTTATTTTCTTAGCTGTGTTAAATCTAATTTGTTTTGTGAAGTGCGCTGATCTGCAGGAAATTCGACTGTGAGGAGTCATTAGTCGACTCACAGAAAAATTTCAATTCACCCCCTTCTTAAATTTCAATTGGTATCAGAGCAGGTCTTACCAACAGTGTTTCTTAACTTCAAGAGATCAAAGATCTAATGTCAAGTAATCAAATTCCCGATGCTCTTCTCCAGGATGGTCACACCTTCAAAAGACCACCATACTTTAATGGATAGCCTTACTCTTACTTGAAAAGTAGGTTTAGAATTTTTTTCCAATCAAATGACTTAATAGCTTGGGTTGTCATCAAGAAGGGCACAAAGTGATTCTAGGGTTTAAATAGAAGTCAAAGGACAAAGACAAAGAATCTAGCAGTACTGACATTGAAGACCTTGAAAGTTTTGAGGTCACCAAAGAAAAACAAGAGGTAATCAAAACTAATGCACATGTTATAAGTTTACTTCCTTGTGCAGTTAGTAGAGAAGAATAGGCAAGATATTAAATTATGAGACTGCAAAGGAAACATTGGACTAATTCGAGGTAACCTATAAGGGAACCACCAAAGTCAAAAAGTCAAAGATTGCTGCCTTGTTGATTAATAAGAATGTTCAAAATGGAAGAGAATGAAAAAATTGAAACAATGTTTGCCAGATTTAATAAGATCTTGTGCAAATTAAAATCAATGGGGATGATCCAACCATACAACCTGCAAATCTAGAAGCTGGTCCGAAGTCTTTCAAAAATTTGGAAAATCAAGGCGGCCATTCTTGAAGACGGAGATATTCACAACATGACATATGATTAACTACGAGGTAATCTCATTGCATATGAAAAAAATTATATCAGTTGGTATCGCAGAGAGGAAAAGAAAAGACAACAAACTTCAACACTGCTCCAAATAAAGAAGAAGATATTTTGGAAGATGCCAATAGCGAAGAAATGACCCTTATCAATCGTAGAGTAAGGCAGATCATGAGACGGAGAGAGAAAAGATCCCAAGGAGCCAAAAATAATGACTCCACTAGAAATAATGATTGCTGGTCTAGCCACTTTAAATAAAACTGTCCAAAATTGAGAAGAACAAATCAAAAAAAGAACTAAAATTGTGGAGCCTAGAGTGATGAAGATGAAACTGAAGAAGAAATAGAGGTCGCCAATATGTGCTTCATGGCAACAACTGAATCTAGAAAAGTAAGACTATATGATTGTCACAACTGTAATACTCTTGAATCTAATTTAGATATGATAAAGAACGGGCTTTAAAATCTAATATATGTGTATAACAAACTTGGTCAAGAGAAGAAAATTTGCCAAGCTCAATTTAAATAAGAAATTGAAGAGGAACAAAGAAGTTATCAAATAGTAACCAAAGCATGTCAAATCAAAATTGACTTATTCATGAAGAACTTGATAATGTAAAGATAAAATTTAACAGTATTAATAGATCACCTAGTCACAGTTTCATGAGATCAAACTCTTTTAAAAATAATTCAAGTTCCTCATCAGAATTAATTAAATCAACCAAGACCACTTTCTTCCCAAGGACCTGTCTATTTTATATTTGGAAAAAGAGGGAACAAATCCTACAATTGCAGGCACAAGCCTAAAAGTGTATGGGTTTGGAAGCCCAAAGGAAGCACATCTAACCCGCAATGACCCAAGACCACTTAGGTACCTAAATAGAATTAATTTTCTTATTTTCCAGGAACATGCTAACAAGATCTATAAGAAGGGAATGTGGGTCATTATTTGTGGATGTTCTAGACACATGACTGGAAAAAAGAAAAATTTTCAACTCTAAAGGAAATAGTTGAGGGATCAGTCAGATTTGGTGACAATGCTAGAGGCAACATCATCAGTGTCGGCTTAATAAAACTCAGTTCATCATAAGAATTCACTGAAGTATATCTAGTGGATGTCCTTAAACATAATATTCTTAGCATCAAGTATCTATGTGATGCTGGTTTCAGAGTCTTCTTTAAATCCAAAAATTGCTCAATCAAACACAACAAAAGAAACATCTCTCTCATCGGTGAATGCATTGATAATATTTATGTCTTAAATGGTCCTGATTTTACTACCTTAACTTGCCTCACTGTGCAAACCAATGATGTTAGGTTGTGTAACAAAAATCTTGGGCATGCTAGCATGCATATCATTGATAAATTATCTAGACTAGAATTGGTAAAGGGTCTGCCAAAACTCAAGTTTGAAAAGGATCTGCCAAAACTCAAGTTTGAAAAGGATCACATTCGTGATGCTTGCCAATTGGGTAAACAGACCCAAATATAATTCAAAGTAAAATACATTGTCTCCACTACCAAACCTCTTCAAACAATGCACATAGATTTGTTGGCCCAACCAATACCGCAAGCATTGGTGGAAAGAGATATATTTTTGTTATAGTTGATGGTTACTCACATTTTACTTGGGTGATGTTTCTTGCTCATAAACACGAGGCTTTCACAAACTTTGAGATTTTTATAGAAAAGTAAAAAGAAAAGTTGGAAACTTCATCACGTATGTCCACAGTGATTACGGAGAAGGATTAGAAAATAATGCTTTTGAGGAATACTGTGCTTAGAACAAACTCTCAGAATTTCTCATCACCTTGATCTCCTCAGCAAACCGGTGTGGTAGAGTGAAATAATTTGTCTCTCTAAGAAACTGCCAGGACTATGCTGTTAGAACATAATCCCCCAGATCACTTTTGGGCAGAAGTAGTGAGTACAACATGTTACGTCATCAATAGATGCCTGATCAGACCTATTCTACAAAAAATTCCTTATGAACTATAGAAAGGAAAGGAGCCTACATTAGCCACTTTAGTACTTTTGGATGAAAATGCTTTATCCATAACAATGGTAAGAATAACATGAGAAAATTTGATCCACAAAGTGGCGAAGGTATTTTTCTTAGGTATTCTCCTACTAGTCGCTCTTACAGGGCTTACAATAAATAAACCTTATGTGTTCAACAATCTATGCATATTGTATTTGATAAATCGAATCACCCTTCTATGAATTTGAATATTGATGAAGAACAACTGAGTGATCTACAATCTGGAGACAATTCTAGCACAACCTCTGAGCCATCACAAGACGAGTTGACTATACCCCCTCAGGATTCGACTCCTACATCAGAAATAGTCAAACAAACTATTCCAAGAGAATAAAAACACGATGCTATCTATCCAAATAAATTTATCCTCGAAAATCCAAATGATAAGATACAAATAAGAGCATTATTGAGAAAGCAAGCGTTTGTTGCCCTTGCATCTCAAATTGAACCAAAGAAGACTGATTAGGCCCTAGAAGATAAATCATAAATTGAAGCAATGAAGGAAGAATTGGACCCATTTGAATGAAATCAAGTTTAGACTTTGGTTGAAAGACCCAAGAACTGCTTAATACTTGGAACTACATGGGTGTACCAAAACAAATTGAAAGAAAGTAAGGTTATCAAAAACAAAGCCAGACTTGTAGCTCAAGGCTACTCCCAACAAAAAGGTATTGATTATGATGAAACCCTTGATCATGTGGAAAAGTTAGAACCAATTGAATTTTCTTAGCTTTTGGTGTTTTTAAATGTTTTAAGTTATATCAAATGGACATCAAAAGCCTCTTCTTAAATGGTTTTATTCATAAGGAAGATTTTGTAAAACAACCCCTCGGATTTTAAAATCCATCTTATTCAAATCATGTTTTCGAATTGTCAAAAGCACTCTACAGTCTCAAATAAGCTCCAAAGATTTAGTATGAGAGGTGGAGTACTTTCTTACTAAATAACTATTTTCAAAGAGGTAAAATTGATACAACCCTATTGATACAGAATCTTGATTCAAATCTTTTTACTGTGAAAATTCACGTTGATGATATCATTTTTGGTAGTCTTAACATCTCTGTGTGTGAGAATTTTGCTAATTTTATGAAAGTAGAATTTGAAATAAGTCTTATATGAGTGCTCACATTCTTCTTAGGATTACAAATCAAAAGAACTCCTAAAGGTGTCTTCACTAGTCAAGCTAAGTACACAAAAAAACTCATCAAAAAATTTAGTATGGAAAAAGAAAAGGCCTATGAAACTCCGATGAGTCCATCTACAAGTCTTGATTCCGACTCGTTTAGGAAGGATATTGATGAAAGAATGTACAGGGGAATAATTAGATCACTACTCTATTTGATCGCCTACTGTCTAGACATCATATTTAGTGTATGTAAGTGTGCCACGTTCCAGTCGACTCCCAAAAAGTCTCATCTTACTGTCGTCAAAAAGATTATTCTATACCTTATTGGAACTCAAGACATTAGACTATGGTACCCTTGTTCTTTCCATTTTAATTTAATTGCATATTCTGAAGCTGACTTTGAACATGACAAAAGTGATAGAAAAAGTACTAGTGGAACGTGTTAAATTCTTGGTGATGCCTTGATCTCATGTCATAGCAAGAAGCAAACTTCAGTTGCTCTTTCAACAACTGAAGTCAAATACATAGCCGTTAGAATTTGTGGTACTCAAATTTTATGGATTATCCATCAACTACTTGATTTTAATTTGTTCTTTAAATTTGTTCCCTTATTGTGTGATAACACCAGTACTATTAGTTATCTAAATATACTATGCATCCTTCTAGGGCCAAACACATTGATATTAAGCATTATTTTATACAAGATTATGTCAAAAATGGTGATTTTCATTAACATTTGTTGACTCCAAAAATCAACTGGCAGATATTTTTATAAAACCCCTGTAAGAAGAAAGAATTTGTTACCTTAGAAAAAGACTTGGTATTCTCAGCTTCAATGAATTATGTGTCTTATTTTTGGACAAAAATCTCATATACTTGTTCCAATTTTCTTGTCATTTTTTAACCAAAAAAATGGTTTTCAAAAGAGGGTTCTATCCCTTGTTTTTTTGCTGAATTATAAAATGATTTTTAATACACTATCTACCACACTATTTGTTTTGCCTAGTAATTGTTAGTTAATAGATAAAATCTGGGCTATGTTTCTACTACTCTAGTTGCTACTTTGTGGTTCTTTTTGATTATTCCAAAAAGGGGAGAAAGACAGGAACATCTGAAGTGCCTACAAGTTAGGGGGAGCAAGTCGACTATAGTAAGAGATAGGGAAGTCAACTGATGTTTTCTTGTTTGTAATTATAAAAAAGAGGGAGATTGTTAGACTCCTATATTTATTTTTTATATTTTAATAATGAAAATCTAATAAGTTAACTTTGCAGGACATTGAAAATCACTAATGATGGAAGGATATCTCACACATAGAACATTGAAGATCTCAAATCATGGGAGGTTTTTTTTGCACAAGGAATGGAATATTATCTCTAAGAATATCATGCTAAATAAGGAGCCATATCAAATATATTGAATATACCTAATAATGGAAGGAGATCTCACATAAAGGACATTGAAGATCTCAAATCATGGGAGTATCTCATAAAAAGTAAGGAATATTATCTCAAAGAATATCATGTTAAATATGGAGTTACATCAAAAGAAGGATATCGCTTGACAAGGAAACACAAATTATATCAACTAAAGAGCCCAATAGATAAGGTAATTGGATACACCTCACAACAAGATCAAAGGAGAAGGAAAATTTCACTAGTTACATGGACATATCTGATATGGACATATATAGATGTGAGAAAGGAAAATCGCACCAAGTATGGACATATCTGATATGGACATACTATAAGGTGCAAACTCCCTCAATCAAGGAATCAACTCAAATCCTTGATTAAGAAAAAATCTTTTGTGTTTTCTTATGAAGAAAAAAAGCATATACAATAAAAGACTATAAAGGCTAAAACAAAAGAAAGAAGACACTACACAACTTCAAGGAGAACAGTCAAAGTATCTCAATCTTAGTTTCACAATGCTTTGTAACTTTTAGTTTATGGTAACATCAACCAAAGCTGTGTCACAAGATTCAAAGAGCAAAATAAGTCTTCTGAACTTGTTTTCTATTATTGTACTTGATCCCCAATTAAACGATCTAAGGAAAATTTAAAACCCAAAGGACTGGAATTAGTCACCACATTTGTTTTTCAAACAAGGATAAATCTTTGTGTCTTTACTTTATGTTTAGCTATTTATTTTATTAATTTTTTTAAATCTAATTTGTTTTGTGAAGTAAACTAATCTGCAGGCAAATCGACTATGAAGAGACTGTATTTGAATCATAGAAGAATTTTGATTCACCCTTCTCTTGAAATTAACTTGTATTATAGGAGGTATAGGTCACTTATTGGGTGGTTTGAGGTTGGTAAGGTAGAGATGTTTGGCCTGGATATTGTTCACCAAGCCATGGAGAAGGAGTGGGTGATTAGGCATAGTCTTAAATCCACCTCAAGTTGCCAAAAGTCCTATGTGGATGTGAGGTATAGGAAGTTAGAGTTTGAGGTTACGTATAAGGTGTTCTTGAAGGTACCTCCCATGAATGGAGTGATGTAGTTTGGGAAGAATGGAAAGCTTAAACCCTAGTATATTGGTCCAAACTTGGTTTTGAGAAGGGTTAACAGTATTGCATATGAGTTAGAGTTGCCTTCTGTCTAAGCTCCATTCATCCGGTGTTCCACGTATTTATAATGAGAAAGTGTGTAGGTGATCCATCGCAAATTGAACCTATCAAGGATATTGGTATTTTAGATTCTCTATCCTATGAGGAGGTACCAATTGAAA
The DNA here is from genome assembly GCF_002878395.1 of Capsicum annuum. NCBI lineage: Eukaryota > Viridiplantae > Streptophyta > Magnoliopsida > Solanales > Solanaceae > Capsicum > Capsicum annuum. The sequence goes on from NC_061114.1 coordinate 23,173,667, forward strand.
TCTTAGAGTGGCAGGTTCATCATTTGTGGACTAAGGACACAGCTTCGGTGAAGGTTCTATGGAGGAACCACAAGGTTGAAAAGGCTACTTGGAAAGCAGAAGAGGACATGAAGTTCTAGTATCCATTTCTATTTTTTT
>NC_061114.1:23176804-23223583 GCF_002878395.1 Capsicum annuum
GAAAGCAGAAGAGGACATGAAGTTCTAGTATCCATTTCTATTTTTTTTCTCTACAAAATCAAGCTTAAGGTATATGTTGATCTCACCATTTTTTTCTTGACTTTGTTAAAGGAAAGATGGATTTCCTTGGTATCTTTATTTTCAAACTTAAATAAAGGTCAGAGTAGAAACATTTGGGGTTTGGTCATACTAGTCAATGCTTTGTTCCATTATTTAGGGACGAATGATCTATGTGGGGGAGAGTTAAAATGCCCTGGATTTTGGCCCTTGGAAATTTCCTGAGTTTTGAAATCACTATCCTAGTAACGACTTACCATAAGAGTCGTATGCTATGGTACGGGTCAGGTGACCCTAATTGTAGGGAGTACAGTGGATGGTGGTTATGATTTTGTTATGGTTATGGTTGAGGTGATACGAGTCGTTAGGGGTGGTAATGATTTTTTTGGTCGGTCCCTTAATCAAATTAAAAACTTAGTGAATTGACTTGGATCTGAGTATGATTGGCTTAGTAAGAGGCATGAGTATAGTGTACGAGAGTTATAGTTGATTCATAAATTATCCAGTGTCAATACCTTTGGATTCTATCTTGGGTACGACTTAGACATATGAGTCATATGGTTTAGTAATGAGTGGATAAAAGAGTCATATGGTAGAAAGTATATGGGTGTTGAATTCACTGTATTGGTGATGACTCAAAAGTATGAGTCGTATGTCATGGTCATGGGTCACGGGATGACTTGTAACCACCTGCGGTATTTTTATAGTTCTAAGTTGGGAACTTTATGGACATTTCTACTTTTTAACTCCCTTTGAGTACACAAATTAAAAAAAACCTTTTGGGTCTTCATTACTCTATTATTTCCAATCAAGCACTCTTGAAATCTCTCAAGCTCTCTGTGTAAGAAAGAGACTAGGGTTTCTTTAAGATAATTAATCAAGGCTTTCATAGGTGGTTTCTCTTCGCCTTCCTTGGTGTCTAAGGCATATTATTCCTCCCTCATTGTTAATTTACAAAGAACATGTGTTTTAATGTATGATTTTCATGATATTTTTATGGTTAGAAATATTGGTTGGGGGTTTTGGATGTTCATGGTTGAGTAATTTTCTTATAGTTTAATTATGTTTTCTTTCATGCTTTTAGTATGATTTTGACATTGTGGGATGCATATTAATGGTAAATGGATTTAGGGGTATTACAGATTCCCCAAATTACTTTGTTATGGTTATGAAATTTGTGTTCCCTCAAATTGTTTGTTAAAATACCAATGAGAAGGATTTTGTCACATATTTTGACTACTCTTGCTATCTTTGCATTGTGTAAATGGTAATGGAACCTGAATTGGTATGGTTGATTTTAAATGGTTTAGAAAGGTCTTGGTGACCATGGTTTTGGTTTAATTGGAAACTTTGTAGTCAACTTTATTTAATGGATCTGGTATGACATAAAAGGTTAGACTTGCAAGCTCTAATTTTGGTATGATGATACCAACGGTTAATACCTAAATAAAAACCTCCTTGGTAAATGGTTAGAAAGTGTAATTAGTTTTAATATGGGCTTAAAGTGGGTTGTGTTAGAAAAATCATGGAAGGTGAAGGTCCCGGGAGGACCAATACGTGAAACTCATGTTTGCTGATGTGAGGTTTGGTCATTGTGATCGTGTGCATGATGTCGCACTTTGTATTTTGAGAGATGTACTAGTCATCTTAGGTTTTTCTCCAATTTGTGGAGCTAACACGCACCTAGGCCCTTTCAGTAGGGGGAGTTGAACCTATATAGCCCATGGATGGACATTTCAGATGGCATTGCTACACAACCTAGGTTAAGGTTTTAAATGCATGCTAAACCCATTTTCCTGTCTCGGCACGATATAATGTATATATGTGATTGCATATGGTTATTTGATTTGGTTTTGAATAATGTCAATATTTTATCTTTATCCCTGAGTACATGCTAGCATTCACTACGCTAATCGTCTTTGGGCACTGTATCCCTGCGTGATGTAGGAACTATCCATATTACCATTCCTCCTGCTTAGTGACTTGGATTAGGGGATAACTTAGATTCAGACTGAAGTGGTGAGCTTCCATACTTTGGAAGACTCAATTTCATGCTATGAACTTCTTTTCATTATTTTTGTTTCTTGGATTTTAATTTTGGCCATGGTCGAGGGCATGTCCCAACCAGGCGTTATTTGATTTCGGTTAGAAGCTTTGTTGAACTACTATAGGCATTAGTGGTGTCGGTATTAGTGTCATCCATGGTACTGGTATTTGCATTAGGGTTGGAACCGGTTTGATATTTGATTAAGTTTGTTAGATTATAAATATTGACCTTATTTAATGTCTTTGAAGTATTATTGATTTATCTAGTTATGTGTTTGCAGTTCATCCGATATAGGGTGCAGGGCTGTCATGGTTGGGTATTGGGGGTGGTCTCCGGTCCTGGTTAGACTTGAGATACCCGACATGACTAGGCCCTGGTTCGGGTGATGTTACCATTTTTTTCAATTAAAATTAATGTGTATTCGACCTTCTCATTTTAATATTAGTCTTATCCATGCTTGGGAAATCCTTATCAAGTCTATGTTATGACTCGATACAACACCCTAGTCGCAGCACGGTGCTTAGAGTGACAAATGAACTCAATCTAACCCATGGCCTGGAATGAGACTAAGAATACTAAAAATAAATAGAAATTAGACATTAAACATGAAAGTCACTAAATAAATACCACTTACAAATCAGTATGGTCGATGTCTGGCCATATCATAAAACTGAAATACAAGTCTATATGTATGAAATCTTCTATTAAAGATATGTTAAGTGGGACAAGTCTCCAACTATTTCTAACTGTCTTAAAGATAAATAACTGAAATAATGAAATATGTTTCATCCTCAAAAGATGAGGACTCACCAAATTATGTTGCTAAGATGAATAAGGGATCGTGCCAATTGTGAGCTATATACTATGCATCTGAACCTATATTATAACATAATATAGAGAAAAAGAAGTATGCATTCAACACTATGAATGTACTAAGCATGTAAAATAATCACTACAATATATAAGAATATGTGGAATATAAATTCTTTAGATCAAAAGTAATCTTGATGTATACTATGATGTAAAGACCCATCTGGATAAGCATGAAAACTAAAATGGATGAATATTATGAGATAATTGAAATATAGTGAACTAGACTAAACTGTGGGTAATGAAAATACTAAAGTCTAAAATTGTGTGAGTTTTCTTAATCGACATGCTCTATTTGAGCAAGCATAGAGTCCAACCTAGGCTTTATTAGAAAGTTGCAATATAGCTTGCCAAGAATATAAAGCCATGATGGATGTGATCACTAATATAAGCCCATTTTGGGAATATATATACCAATATTGGTACATAGTTTTAGGACTTAATTACGCAAAACCGCCATCCCTTAGATGCTCAATACTACTCCCAACTTAATATAATTGATATCTCCTAAGGATATTGATGTAAATAATAATGGATGTCATACCTGACTACTATACTACTAGTGAATATTTCTTTTAAGATAAAATAGACCCATGTTCATTTATGGCATTCTGGGTACCATGGTAATCATGAAACTGACTTTTGGAGAAAAGTGTTCAAAAACATTGATGACATATCTAGATGTCATGCATGTTCATGTTATGAGTTGAAGCTCCTAATTATCATTTGAGTATGCATATATATAAATCATGTATTTTGAACCACGAGACTTGTAAATTTATAGGAGACTTGACTGAAGTAAATTCATAAGAAGAAACATATGAGGACTGAGATTTGGGAGAAATCTATAAGGCTAGACTTGAACCTTAAATCTTGATTCATGAAGATGCTAATAGTTTAATAGTATGTATTATCTAAAAATACTATTTAGAATATGTTTTATCTAAAATCACTCTAATGGTCTGCAAAACTGGTAATACTGAATACTAGACTGATAATATACATGAATGCTACATTATCGTGTGTTCATAAAATGTCTGGGTTGACTGAAAAATGCAATTTCATATGAAGATATTGTAATGTTGAACTGGGGAATAACTGTAAAATATTAAGTTATGCAATATGCATAAAATCATGAAAACATGTATTAACATAAACTAATCATAAATACTAATTTCGAATGACAATCTTAAAGTTGGTACAAACCCTAAGAAAATAAAACTTGTAGGTGATATTTTTTTAAAGCATTTAGGGACACAGGGGGTGAAAGGAGACCCTTTTGGAAATCACACATGCCTGAAAGAACATGATTCTTGGAGAAATTCTTGAACTTGGGAGCTTTGGACTTATAGTGTTTGAGAAACCCTTCTTACATGTTACTTGAATTTTGCATGATAAAAAAGGAATTTGGAACATTCAATCGATTTTTTCCATAGAAATAATCCTTATCGTGTGATTAAAGTCACTGGCAGGGGTTTAGGGGTAAGGAAAGGACTAAACTACATTCATAAAACTATTCAAACGTGTAAAAAATACCATCGAATGGTCCAGGTGGTGATTCGTCAATCCCTTGATCAATCTCCACCCAAATCATCAAGTTCTGGCCAAATTTTGAGCTTATTGGTTAGGCTTGATGGTTCAGTTGAAGAAATCACCCAAATGATGTTACACTTGATGGGTCATCACCCAAGTGATGATTCTCCACTTAGATCATCACTGTCTGGCATACAAACACCCTTTGGTAAAATGAGAATAATTCTTTACTCCAATATTGGATTGAATATCAGCTAGTAAAGATAATAAGAACACACAAATATTTTTAATTAGGTGGGTTTTGAGTGAAAAAATTCTTCATGCTCAACAAGTTATACTCGTTTGAAGATGACATATGAAAACTTAAATGGTAAAGATGCTATCAACTTAAGTTTGAGCTAGAAGTTCCTTATGAATTTTATTCATTTCCAAATCTCTTTTCACACTAAGTAATTTATCTTCACATCTATGTAAAACTAGAATGCATCGGGTTCAGTTCCATACATATTTGAAGAATGACATGGATCATAGTTTAGAAAGTTTGGGATGTTACAGTCTCCTCCAACAAGATTGAATTAACAAATAAAATACTTATTAAGCTAACTATTTCAAAATATTTAAATGACAAATATGAAGGAGGACAATTATTTTTTGAAGAGTTAGACTACTGATAAGAAAATGGAGTTAGATTCGTGATAAAGAATGTAGAGGTTTTAATTCTGGTCAAGCCATAATATTGAGAATGTTACATTAGAGAGCTCAGTATGAATCAATATTCTGAGCTCTTGGAAATGCAATACATTTGGTAGAAGATTATGAAATCATGGTGATATTCTCTATCTAATTAATGGGGGAGTTTGTCTAATATCATCTACCTTGCACTGACCCCGAGTAAATTCGTCAATATAAATCACACAAAGGTAGACTAGAAATCTCTCGTATCACTCTTGTGCTTGGTATGAAAATTCTATATTAAATAGGATAAAAATAGAGGGAATTGAGAAGCCTTGAGGGTTCTCAATTGGTTCTAATGGAGGACTTTTTTGGGCGTCATTTCTATCTATTTCATCATTGATAGAGAAGACAAGAAGAAGGTTAAAAAATGTTGGATTTTGTACGAGTAAGTGGAGAGAAAAGAAAATATAGAAAGAGTGGGTATGGGGATCTGTAAAGGGAAAGAAAAAAGGTTCTGGCCAGTTTTGTGTAATTTGGGTCAATTGTGGTATTAGTTAAATGGTTCAAAATTTGACAAAGAAGGTTGGGTTCCCAATATGTTTAAAGAAAGGACTAGGCTCCTTCGAAATTAGTGAAAACTTAGTCAATTTCTTAACAAACATTAAACAAATGAATTTTCCAATTAATTAATAAGCCTTTGAACTTGAAAAACTAAAACCATTTATTTATGACATGAGAACTAAGTTTTTGGAAAGACAAAAGCTAATTATGTGATTTAGCCTCAAATTTAATTGACTTGAAAGTTTTAACTAATTTTTTAATATTTATTAAAAATGACAAATAATAAAAATCTTAATAATGAGTATATAGAGATATATCTTTACTTTTAGGAAAATAGTAAACTTCCTTAAAATAGATATTGAAAATAGATTTGATTTTCTCAAAATAATTCTTTCAAACTGTTTTGAATTGAAGAAGCTCAAAACTACTAGACAGTGGGCGGAAAAAATTGGGTGTCAACAATGACAACTCTGAATCTTCTAATTCAAACTACTAAGGATTTACATAAATTAAACTTCCCCCAAGTATAGGAAACAGTCCTAGGTAAAGAAACTCTCAATAAAAATAAAATCATTTTGATACCCATATCCAAACAAAACGAATTCCTCCTCCTCTTTAGCCACGACTAGAAATAAAGTGAAGTTTGCTTCGATTAGAGGTAACATTAGTAGGATAGGCTCACACATGAAAATAAAAAAATAGTTATTATAAAAGGCTCATGAACTCAACATCCTTTGTGATGCTGAATGGCTAAATTCATCTATAGTAGTCAACACAATAAGTCTTAAGTATTTCCAAATAATGATGATGCAATCAACACCTTTACAAAATATAGGGAGTTGTCGATGTTAGAACAATATAAAGCATGGTGGCATAAGAAATGTTCATGGAGAAAAGGTCCAAACATTTAGTCTTCCAACTACTTGGTTCTTTGCTTTGTAAACTCTTCTTGTTTCACCATATTTTATTCCTCCAACTTTTACAAATCCCTAAATTTTGCAAAGATCTTAAAGCAGCACCATGATTTAGAAGTACCTAAAACTCAATGTGGTAAGTTCTACAAATGAATATCGCCATAACATCACAAATGGTGCTAAGATCATGACCCGTTAAGAATACTTTCTATCTTTTATTGGACGAGGCTTCTCTCAGTGGTACATTAATCAAAGAAATCTTTACTATGCCTCTGGCCATGAAAAAATAAGAGAAAGATGAGAAGAAATGTGTTTATTTGGATGAGGGAATCTAATGACTTTATTATTGTGTGTTTCTTTGGCAAGGATTGTCTTCTATATATAGTTTGAAATTTAAACCATGCAAATATTTGAATAGTTTAAATAAGAAGATTCATAGTTGTCACCAATAACAATTTTGGAATGAAAGTAAATGAGAGAGGATTATATATGATGTTAGATACTATTATCTTGCTATATATGTTGTTTAAATGCTCTGGTTTTATCCTGACCAATTCTTCTGAGTCAAACTTTTATAATTAGGAGGATAATTTAATTGGTTAAAATTTTGAGCATCATTAAAAGATGGTATCACACCATGAGACTAAACCTTGGACGTAACAGTCACTCAAAATTATAAATGGTCTAAGAGAACTACTTAGCTTATTGTAATGGCCCGAAAATAAATCCTGGATGTGACACGATGCTCAAAACTATGAATAGTCCCAAGCTAAACCTTTAAGCATACTTAACTTGGAACTCATAAGAAAAGTAAATTGACATATATAAAAGACTGGCAGATCAAAATCAAAGATGAAGAAGCCATGACACTTTGATTTTGAAAGCTTTATTTACTATGCTTTCTTAGGGAGGTTCTTCTAACCAACATAAACTATGTGAGCTACATGGAGTCCAACATCTTAGCCACGTTGGGGAGAGTTGTTCTACCTTTGCTATAAGAGTAGAACCGTAATCTTAGTAATCACTGAACTTAACCCATATTGGGACTTAAACCTATGGTGGCTCGTAGTTTCTAGGAATTAAGAATACGCTCATCTGCATTCCCTTTTCAGTGCTAAATACTACTCTCATATTACGTATATTCTCATACTTTAGGAAATCCACCTTAAAATAGCAGAAGGGTTGGTATACTAGAAACTAATTATGCTTTTCTTTGCTTTAAATCATAAGGATGGTAAATGATTATCGATTTCAAGCCTTATCATTGAATTAAAAGATCAAATTTCTCTTATAAACTTAGTGCTTAAACTTAAGCTTTAAATCTCATACTTTCTTTCATATATATTGTAATACAATATCATGCTTAAAACTCAATTGAAAATCCTTAATCATTGTTTCAAATCAAACTCATGGTATTCAAGTCATAATAGAGAATTCTTCAAGTCAAGACATAAATAGACGAGAGCAAGTATACACTTTAATACTTCAATCACATAATAATTTCATAAGCTCAAAAAAGGTAACTTGGGTATGAACCCTAATTTGAAATCACTTAAAACTTTTAAACAAGTTTTGGGCACAATTATGGAAGAATGTCCTTGTTCATAACCCCATAAACCTCAATAGCTAGATTCTTGAAGATTGCCTGAACTTGGAAGCTTGAACTCTTACATTCCTGGGGAAAGGAGCTTAGACTTTGTTCTTAAGAAGGGGAAGGGTTTCTAGTGAGTAATTTTTGAGAGAAAGGGGCAAATAATTCCCCTATAGATATCCTAAATTGTGTTATGGAAGACTTGGGTTGAGGGAAAAATATTCAATTTTCCCTTAATTTATTTAATCAAGAAGTTTGAAGTACTACACTAATGCTCCGAGATACTCTGGGGGAGTGACCCTTGCACCGCAACCCTCACTTTGGTGAAGCCACCCTCTCACCGCAACCCTTGCTTTGGTGGAGACACCCTTGCGTCATAGGCCTATCATGAGGGATCTCTATCTCGGCTATCCAAACATGCCCGAATCTCGTCAGAAAATGCCAAAATTCTCCTGGGACATACCTTTAACCTCCCTAAACATAAATTAACTAAAAAAACCAACGTTTTGCGGTCAAGAAGGCCAAAATAAAATCCATAAAGTCTTGGAGTCTTAAAATGACTAAGTCCTCAATACTTAGTGAAATTTCAAGCCTTGAACCCCCTTAAAGCATGCAACTAAGAGTTGAATCGAGCTTAGAATTTTACGGGGCATTACAATATCCCTACCTTGGGATTATTAGCCCTCGAATGAGACTGATAAAGATGAGATACTATGAAGACTCAGAATCTATAATATTAATAAGTTGAAACATGATCAATTAACTGGGTTTCAAACATGCAATATGCTACAAGGGTTGAACTGATTTCAAGAATGTATGTTGTGACATGAGAATAGTTGTATATCTAACATATAGAAGTAAAAAAGTTAACCTAAGAAAATTATTACCTCAAGATGAGTCTAAATTTTTGGAGAAAAGATAAGGATACTAGGTTCGCATGCCTACTTCTACTTCCCAAGTAGCTCCCTCAACAAACTTATTTCTCCAAAGAACCTTAACCAAATAAACCTCTTTATTCCTTAGCCTGTGAATCTAATGACCAAGGATCTCAACTGGGACTTCTTCATAGAAAAGGCTATCCTTAACATCCACACTCTCTAAAAGGGAAGAAGAAACTGAATCACTAATGTATTTCTTTAACAAAGATATATGGAACACCGGGTGTATTGATGTTAAATCTGTAGGAAACTCTAACTCATAAGTTATCTTCCCTAAATGGCTCAAAATTCAGTAGGGGACAACATAGCAGGGACTAAGTTTCCCCTTCTTGATAAATACCTTCACTCCTTTCATAGGCAAAATTTTTAAATAAACTAAGTCACTAACCTCAAACTCAAGATCCCTTGTCCTTATATCTGCACAAGATTTCTAATGACTTTGGGCTGACTTCAGCCTCTTTTGAATTAACTAAAATTTCTCCATAGCCTCAAACACCACATCTGGAAAAGAAGCCTCACGTACTTCAAAATAGCCAATAGGTGATCTATATCTCCTCTCACAAAGAGCCTTAATAGGAGCCATCTAAATACTGGAGTGATAAATATTGTCATAAGAAAACTCAATCAAAGCCAAATAGTTATCCTAACTGCCTTTAAAATCAATAATATATGTCCTATTACATCTAAATGGTCTACTCTGCCTGACCATCCATTTGAGGGTGAAAAGGTGTGCAAAGAGGAACTTAGGTACCAAGACCATTCTGAAAATCCTTCCAAAAGTGAGAGGTAAAATGAGTACTTCTATCTGAAATGATGGACAATGGAACCCCATGCAATCTCACCAACTCCCTAAGATAATTCTGGCATAATCTTCGGCTGAGTACGAAGTATGAACTGGCAAGAAATGGGCTTACAAAATGAGCTTACTTGGTCTTTCTATCAATAGTGACCTAAATCAAATTATGCTGATGATGCGTACGAGGCAACCCCATCACAAAATCCATATTCACCACCTTCCACTTCCAAGTGGGGATGCTAAACTCCTGAAGCGTACCACCAAGCCTTTGGTGCTTAAGCTTAACCTACTGATAATTCAAATAATTAGCCATATACCCTGCACTATCTTTCTTCATACCACTCTACCAATAGATTTTTTGCAAATCAAGATACATTTTAGTAGTTCCTAAGAGGATAGATTACCGTGCACCATGCACTTCTGCCAATATTTGTTGTCTCAAACCATCAACGTACAAAACACATAGCTTGCCTTGACATCAAATAATATATCTTTCCCCTTGGGAGAAAACTTCCACCTTCTGATCTCTAAATACCTCCTTCAATTTAAAAAAACTAGGATCCCCGTCCTACTTTACTTTTACTTCGGTAATTAATGAAGATTCCACACCATCCCGAACCCATGTACTACCTTCGGCCGAATCAACTAGCCAAACTCCTAACCTAGCAAGCTTATAAACCTCGTGAACTAACTCTTTTTTATCATTCTCAACATGGCAAATACTACCCACAGACAATTTGCTAAGGGCATCTGCCACTACATTGGCCTTGCCCGTATGATACAACACAATTATATCATAGTCTTTCAACAACTCAAGCCATCTTTTCTGAAAGAGATTTAGGTCTTTCTATGCAAATACATACTATAAACTCTTGTGATTTGTAAACACATCACAACATGAGCTCCATAAAGGTAATGCCTCCAAATTTTCAAGGCAAAGACAACAGCTGCCAACTCAAGACATAGGTCAGATAATTCCTTTCATGAGTTTTAAGCTATCTAGAGGCATAGGCTTTGACTTTGCCTCTATGCATTAAAACACAACCCATACCAACTCTAGAAGAATCACAATATACTACAAACCCATCTGGGTCATCTGGCAAAGTCAAGACTGGAGCAGAAGTGAGTCGAGTCTTCAACTCCTGGAAATTCTTCTCACAGGAATTTAACCACTGAAATTTGACCTTCTTTAGGCTAGTTTCTCACTTCTTTAGTATTTGTAGGGTCAAATAAAATGCTATAACTAGAAATGATATGTCCAGGGAAAGCTACAGATTTAAACCAAAATTTGCACTTACTAAACTTAGCAATTAACTGATGATCTCTAAGGGTCTATAACACAACCTTCAGATGGTATGCATGATCATTCTCACTATGGTAATAGACAAGGATGTCATCAATGTAGACTATGACAAACATATCCAAGTATGGCTTGAACACCCTATTCATCAAGTCCATGAAAGCTGTAGGGGAATTTGTTAGTCCAGAAGACATAACTACAAATTTGAAGTGAACATGCAGAGTTCTAAATGCTATCTTTGAAATATCATATTCTTTAACTTTAAGTTGATGATAGACGAACCTAAGGTTTATCTTAGAGAAATAACTTACACCCTGTAGCTGGTCGAATAAGTCATTAATCCTAGGGAGAGGATATTTGCTCTTGATTGTGACTTTGTTCAACTAATAGTAGTCGATGCACGTCCGGAGATAACCGTCTTGATTGCATATGAAAAGGATAGGAGCATCCCACGGAGAGATATTGGGCCTTATAAAACCTTTACTAAGAGGTCTTTAAGCTGTTCTTTTAACTTTTTAAACTTGACCGAAGCCATAAGATAAAGAGGGATAGAGATGGGCGGAGTATCAAGGAGATCAATACCAAATTCTACTTCTCAATTTGGAGGTACCCCTAGCAAAACTTTGGGGAAAACCTCAGAAAATTCATTGACTACACGGAATGATTTAACTATTGGAGTTTCAGACTTAGTATCTTTAACTCGAACTAAATAATAGATGCACCCTTTTTATATCAACTTTCTTGCCTTAAGATAAGATATGAACCGACCTTTGGGAGGCACAAAACTACCTTCCCATTCAAAAACTTCCTCATTGGGAAACTGAAACTTCACCACATGGGTGCGACAATCTATTAATGCATAACATGAATGGAGCCAATCCATGCCCAGAATAATATCAAAATCTACTATTTCTAACTCTATTAAGTCTACTGGAACAATCTTATGGAGAAAATTAATAGGACACCTCTTATAGACTCGACTAGAAATAACCGACTCACCCACTTGGGTGGAAACTGATAAGGGTTTAGAGAGATTTTCAAGACCTACCCCAAAATTTACAGCAACCAATGGAGTCACATAGGATTATCCCGGGTCTAATAACAGATATACATTAAGATGAAAGACATGAAGCATAATAGTGATAATATATGGTGAACTCTCCTGCTCCTGTCGTAGTGGTAAAGCATAAAATTGATTCTGGCATTGACCACCATCGGTATTGGATGATGCTCCCTAAGAAGAAACTGGGCAACCTGACAGGGCTGGTGCATTAGTAACCTAAGTCTGAGGATGAACATCCCTACTTCCCTTCTTAGCATACGAATATTTCTTAATTTCATGGCCCAATTTGCCACACCCATAAGAACCCCCTTTTCCTATCAAACACTCACCAGGATGAGTCCTACCATACTTTGCACATGCTTAATAGTTGGGCCTTCCGCCCACACTGTTCTGAGACCTAGAATTAGTATTCATGCCCCACTACTCCTACTTGGTCCTAGGTGTAGGGACACTAGCAGAAGATGGCACTAGCACTTATGAATAAAATTGAAAATGCAAACAATTCCTCTCCTTTAGACCGTGGTTGACCATACTCAAACTGGTCCAATTCTAGCCTACTTGTTTCTCTTTTCTTTTTTCAACAACTTTTCTTCCTCAATCTATTGAGCATGAGTCATAAATGTAGCCCTAGACCAGGTTCATACTCAAACTTGGGAGCATACTTAGACAATTTAGTGAACTTAAGGTAGTATTCTTTCACGGTCATAGAGCCCTGCCTCAGGTTTATGAACTTCTCCACCTTAGCTTCCCTGATCTCATTCGGAAAGAACCTATCCAGAAATATATTTTGGAATACCTGCCAACTCACAAGAGTTGCATCCATACATCTAATTTCCTTCCACATAACAACCCAATCATAAGAAACATCCTTCAGCCTATAGGATTCCATTCTACACTCTCTTCCTCAGTAATATGCATAATCTGAGTAATCTTTTTTACCTCATCAATGAAGAGTTTTGAGGATCCTCTTCCATCTTTGACCCATGGAACTCAAGTGGATTCATTCTTATGAAATCAAGAATTTTGGCTGCAGCTAGATTACCATTTTTCTAAAGTAGGACTTCCATCTTTTGGTTGGGTTAGATGTTGGCATTCATAACTTGGGCCAATGCCTGAAAGGCAGCCCAAAATTCAGCATGAGATATGTTCTCAGTCAGAGGGTCGGTGTGCAGAGGTGATTGGTCACTATTTATACGTGCATTGGATTGGTGAGGAGTCATATTCTATCACGTAAAAGTATAAGTTAACCAGATACAGACAATGGTAAGCATGATAGGTCATGAAAGAAATAATGTTTCCTAACTCTTCCGATAGCTTCTTGCTCATAAAGGTGGTGCGCTGCACATCCATGATCAAGACTCAACGTAACGCGGCTTGTCTAACTCCCTAAGACTTTTACAACCTTAGGCTTAGATGCCAAATTTGTAACACCCCTAAAGTACCCCTTGGACGTCACACGGTGCTCAAGACTATGAATAGTCCCATGCTAACCCTTTAAGCCTACTTCACTTGGAACTCAAAACAAAAGTAAAGTGACATATATAAAATTAAAAAATAACTGAATTAATATATTAACTAAGAATCTTTAACTTGGAAATCCTTAATAGAAACTCTTGTACTTAAATAAAAATAGTCGAACAAGCCTCTACTTCAAACTAGAGAGCCACTTGGATAGACCCCCAGTTGACTTAAACGTAAATAAAAATCAAATAACTAAAAATGATTCATCAATATCAAAGTCGATAAGCTGGGTCCTCAGACTATGTGGAATCACCTAAGAGTTGGGATGTTGGTGTGAAGCTCGTAATCAATCATGCTGCTGGAACTGAGCATCAGAACCTATATTAAAGACAATGAAGAACATAGACATTTCTGTAGGTCAGTAACTCTAGAAAGTACTGAGTATTTGTGGGTGAATGCATAAGTAAATATGATAATTGAATATTTAAAAAAAATTTCAATAATGCATGCTAAGTGTAAATGACTCACCTTGGATATGAATAAAACAAAAGTTTGCAAGATCAAAATCAAATATGAAGAAACATAAGAGTAAACTTTGTGAGCATGACACTTAGATTCTAACAGCCTTATTTACTAAACTTTATGAGCATGACACTTAGATTCTAACAACCTTATTTACTATGCTTTCTTAGGGAGGTTATTCTAATCGACATAAACTATGTGAGCTATAATGGAGTCCAATATCTTACCTACATTGGGGAGAGATGTTCTACCCTTGCCATCGTAATAGAATCTTAATCTTAGTAATCAGTGAACTTAATCCACATTGGGACTTAAACCTACGGTGGCTCATAGTTTCTAGGAATTAAGGATACGTTCATCCGCATTCCCTTCATGGTGCTAAATACTACACCTATAATACTTATATGCTCATACTTTAGGAAATTCACCTTAAAATAGCATAAGGGTTGGTATATCATAAACTAATTATGCTTTTCTTATCTTTAAATCATAAGGATGGTAAATGATTGTGGATTTCAAGCCTTCTCATTGAATCAAAAGCTCAAAATTTTCTTGTAAACTTAGTGCTTAACATAAGCTTTCAATCTCATGCTTTTGTTCATTTAGATTGTAATACAATATCATGTTTAAAACTCAATAGGAAATCCTTAATCAATATTTCAAATAAAACTCATGGCATTCAAGTCATACTTCAAGTCAAGTCGTAAATAGACGAAAGCAAGTATACACTTTAATACTTCAATCACATAATAATTTCATAAGGTCAAAACAAGGTAACTTGGGTATGAACCCTAATTTTAAGTCATATGATTTAAACTTTTAAGTAAGTTTTGGGCACAAGGATGGAAGAATGTCCTTGTTCATAACCCCACATACCTCAATAGCTATATTCTTGAAGATTACCTGAACTTGGAAGCTTGAACTCTTTGATTCTTGGGGGAAAGAGCTTGGGCTTTGTTCTTGGTAAGCTGAAGGGTTTTTAGTGTGTAATTTTGACAGAAAGGGGTAAATAATGCCCCTTACTTTGGTAAGCCATCCTACTAGTCGAGAAGCTAGGTTTTTGGCAAGACGTCCTTTAGGGATTGAAGACTAGACCTTTTAGTAAGAAAACTACTATCCTTGTCATCTCATTGTTAAAGTCTTTTCAAAAAATCCACTTGCATGTGCACCAGCCTATGTAAGAAAACTATTATCCCTGTAAGCTTGTTGTAGTTGCCTGCCATCTCTCTAGTCACATTCCCCCTAATTGGTATCAAAGTTAATACCTTTACCATTTAAAGTCAAGGTCAAGATATATGATAAGGCAAATCCTTTAGCTTTTTAAAGCTTGTCTCAAACACAATGGACCAGTTGAAATCCAAATTCTTCGAAGTGATCCTAGTAAAAGGAGTTCCAATAGTAAAGTAGTCCTACATGAACTATTTGTTGTAGTTTATCAAACAAATAAAAAACCTAACCTTGGTAGGTGAAGTAGGCCTAGAATAATTCTAAAACAACTCAATCTTAGTTGGATCGACCATAATACCCTTATTGGACATTACGTGTCCCAAGAACAGCACCAAACTGAACCAAAACCCATACATCAAAAATTTAGTATACTTCTTCTCATCCATTAATCTTTGAAGCAAAATCCTCAAAAGTAAAACATGATCCTCCTCTCTCTCTTGGAGTGTACTAAAATATCATTAATGAATAGAAAATGAAGGAATCTAAATAAGAATGAAACACTTCATTCATCAACTCTGTAAATATCACGACATTAGTTAATCTTTGAAAACACTGAAGAAACCTAATGCTATTCAAACAAATCATCAATGTATAGAAGAGAAAACTTGTTCTTGATATTCATTTTGTTAATGTGCTGATAATCAATACCTATCTGACAGACCCATCTTTCTTCTTCACAATTACATAAGAACACCCTATGTAAGACACTAGGTCTAATAAATCCCTACTTAATAAATCCTAGAACTAATCTTTCAATTCCTTCAACTTCATTAGGGCTATCCTATATGGATAAATCAATATGGGCTTAGTGCCCAACTCCAAATTAATGCCAAAATCAATGTCTTTATCTCAAAGAACACTTGCAAAATCTATAGGAAAGACATCTAGAAACTTCCTAACAGCGCTTACCAACTCTAAAGAAGGTGTGGCAGTGCTAGTATCACAAAATATGCCAAATAAGAAAAAAAAACCCTTCTAAACTATCCACTAACATAGAGGAAAGAAAACACCTTCTTGGATATAAACCCTAGGTGCCCTTCCACTCCAAACTTGGGACATCCAACATGACCAAAATAATTATCTTTGAATGAAAATCCTAGAAATCATGATATAAAGAATGTTAATCCATTCCTAAATAATATCAAAAGCTACATTATCCAATATTAAGGTCTACCCAGGGATCATAGGCCAAATGAGTAACAATACAGTATCAATACACCTAATACACTGCTGAATAATTACCTAATATAGTAGAAATACCAAAAATCACAATAAGAGACCCACATATTATTTCAAGACCTGATATAAAATACATGCACATATAAGATATTAGAATGAGGATTAAATAATATTGAAAGAGGTCGATGTCATATTGAGATGATACCTATGATTACTTCATTAGAGGAATCCACTTCAAGTCTACTTTGGAAACCTTAAAATTGATCCTTATAACCTTAGTTTAAACCACTCTACTACTGCCTTCTCAACCGGATAGTGGTGTAATTTTACCTACTGAAGATCCACCTTGACCCTAGTTGGGAGTGCTTCTGCCATAACTAGAGCAAGAAAACCTTGTTTTAGATTCCCACCTCTAAGTCTGGGACAAACCCTCTCAAGGTGATTTGGACTGTAACACTTATAACAAGATTAAGGAAATATTATTTGTAGAGAAGAACCTAATATCCAAAATGGCCACTTCAACTTAAGACCTCAAGGAAGAACCAGGAGAAGTTTTCCATGGAATAAGGGAGTCTCATTTGGAATACCCACCTTTAGATTCTCATTTAGAATACCCACCTTTAGATTGTTGAATAGCCATATGAATCTATATATTATACTGAGATCCAAAGCATCACCTAAAGAACCTCTACCTTTGGATGAGATGTCATAGAACTGACTAGAAGAATAAGAATTCTTATACCTCAGATCCTCATACTTATTATGAGGCATTATATCAAACTTCGTGGCCTCCTCAACCACCCTTTAGAAAGTATCCCAAGATTAGGATAAAGAAAATACTATCTCTCAAATCTTGAATGTCAATCCTCTCATAGAGTTTTGGATTCTCTAGTCTCATCTAGTAAAATCTCCATTGCAATATAGGGTAAAGCATAGAATCTGGTCTAAGACACGATAACTAAGATATATGGGAGGGTATAAAAATTGGAGAACCAAAAAATCAAACTGAACCAAATTATTTCAATTCTTTGGATCTTTAGTTTTTTTAATATTTTGGCTTAGTGATTAGCTTAAGGGTAATGGTTCTTCAGTGCATCAAAGATCCCAAATTTTAATAATTAAAATTTAAGAAATAATTATATTACATTTAGTGTATATGGTGGCCACCTGGCCTAATAAAGACCCAAGTCTAAGACTGTTTGGCTCCTTAAGAATTGTATCACTTTACCCAACACCCAAGTACTCAATTCCCTAAGACATAAGTCCTACATGTTTGAGAGTCTTATGGCTTTTTCCATCTCTAAAATTGAAAACTTGAGATTCATAAGACATCTTGAGATGTAAGCGTCCTTGTAATACCCCGAGAAATTTTTTGATGAAATTTTATGTTTAAACGTGTTGGATTCTATCTTCTAGAATGAATTATAAATTTTTCATATGAAATATCTTATATTATGACCCACCATTGAGTAGAGTATCGAATAATATTTCCAACGATATGTGGATCATCCAAAATGGACACCCGAGCGATGAGTTATGAACATTCTGATCGAACCATGAATATTAGTGAACAGTAAAACGTGCAGGAAAAAGTACTAAGGCCTGGCGTATTTTTTCTCCAACTTTAAAAGATCATAATTCCTTGTACATAATGATCTAGGTGATCTACTATATATCAAAGGAAAGCTCTGTGAGTCCTCTTTCCAATGAAATTTGTTTCATCCAATTTTTCTATCGAAGCAAAATGTTATGGTCGATCTACTTCAGTCTATCAAAAGAAAATTTTTGGATCAACCTCAAATGATCATAAATCTTTGTACACAATGATCTAGGTGAGATACTATATTTGAACGGAAATATATAAGAGTCCTCTTTCTAATGAAATTGGTTTCATCCTATTTGGATAGCGGAGTAAAACGTTATGGTTGATCTACTTCAAACTATCAAAATAGTCCACCAAATGACAGATTCAAGAATTATTTGATTTTTAGGGGCGTTTTGGTCATTTTCCCTCATCCAAAATCCGTCTAAACCCTATATTAAAGCCTATTAAAAGCATTATATGTTATATTTCATCAAATTCCCTCAAAAAGAAAACCCTAAGCTCCTACATCCAACTTCAAGAACCTCCAAAGTTCACCATTAATTCTAAGAATTTATTTAAGATTCCAAGTTCCTAGTTCAAGAACTCCAAGAACCATCATTCAAAGGCACGATTAACATCTCAAAAATGAGTATCGATCTAAAATTCATCATTCAAGGTATGTGGGGGTTTTTCTACAAGAAATCTCTTTCATTCTTGTGCCCAAAAGTAATTTTCTTTACAAATGCATGATTTTTATTTGATTTTTATGAATTTGAAGCATGAACCCATATCTTATGATTATTATTATGAAATCTTGATGTTTATGATTTTGAAAGATGAATTTACATGTGTGAAGATATAAAGCATGAATCTTAAACGATATTTATCATGATTTTGATATTTGGGTCGTGAATCCCCATTGGAAATTGTGTTTTTTTAGAAAGAGTATGTTATCAGAACGTTGATGTTGAATATTTGAGATATTTTGAATGATTTGACCTTTTGGTCTTAATGGATTTGTTTTGAACTCGAGTGAAATAAATCCACAACGTGGTTGATTTTGATAGATGAGAGGCATGATGGCTCCCGATGTATATTTATATATTACTGAAATTATTTTACTATGGATTGTCTTTGAAATGATCTGAGCTAAGTCAGGGAGAAATCTTTAGCTCTGAGTGGGAGGTATAAAGTGACCTTACTTCCCTAGAACTACGTGCCCCCATAGGAGTGAGCCTGAGGCTAATTTATATAGTGATCACTAGTTTGTGTAGATTTGATATCGATAGTCCTACTTCGATGGCAAGGATAGGATAGCTCTCCCCAACATGGGTTGCACATTGGACTTCATGTAGCTCACATAGTTTATATCGGTTATAGGATCTCCCAGTGTGTGTGTGTTTCCTTGTGTTTACGATGAATGGTGAACTGATTTGAAAGTGGAATTGTGAAAGTTATTCTTTCAAAAGATTTAAATGATATTTACATTATGAGAATTAATATTCTTGATGAACTGAAAGTGATTGACAAATTATATGATAACTCACATGTGTTATTGTACTTATTTCAACCTCTCATGATTATGATGATTTTCTGCGGGCTATGTGAGTCTTTCATACATCCTGCATATTTCTTATAAATATTTATGATAATGAGGTTTATACAACTGCATAAACCCCCATATACTCAGTTCCTTTCCATGGTACTGACCCACATCTTCGGATGTGGGCTGTATTTTCTCGGAATATGGGTTCAGGTGCTCAGTTCCAGGTTTGACAGTGATTCTTCTGGCACGTTGTTCTACATCCTCTATTATGGTGAGTCCTCATGTTCCGAGGACATGATGTCTGATGTTGGTTTCACAAAATTATTTACATTTGATAACTGAGTATGAGTCAGTTGAGGCATGTCTCAATGGCTCGCTGGTTTTATTGATTTTCTCAGAGGCTTGTCAGACTAGTATAGATGTTGGGAGTTGACTAATAAGTCATATTTTGTTATCTTCTTGAAATTCTTTTATTCTTGGATGATGATTACTCTGTTGATATTTGAGGATTATTTATGAAAACCCTATTGATTTGTGTTGAACTAAATGAAAATGCATCAAAGGGTTAGCTTAGGGCTACTCGTAGCCTCAAGCAATGTGGGATACTCTGGGACCCATTTTTTGGGGCGTTGCAAACTTGGTATCAGAGCCTAAGGTTTTAAGGTGTCCTAGGGAGTCTGAAAAGCCGCGTTAAGTAGAGTCTTGATCATCAGTGTGTAGTGCACCACATCTATGAGCAAGAGGCTACAATATGTTTTAGAAAAAAGTGTGATTCTTTCTTTCAGAAGTCTATCATGCCTAAAGTGTCTCTCTCTATTATTGATTCATGCTCTTCGCTTTCAGAAATATACCTCCACATCAAGCGAGAAGAAATAGTGATGGTCAGCAACCTCAACCCGCTGACCCAATAAATGAAAACGTGTCTCATGCTAAATTTTAGGTAGCCTTTCAGGTGCTGGCCCAAGCTGTTACTGCAATTGTTCAGGCCAACCCGGCCCTGGCTCTACAGCGGCAGCAAGGAGGTGATTCAGATACTGCTAGATCCATGACTTCATACGGATGAATTCACCAGAATTCTATGGGTCCAAGTCTGATGAGGATCTACAGTTATTTTTTGAGGAGGTGCAGAGGATTACTCAGGTGTTGCATGTATCTGAGGAACATAGTGTGGAGTTGGCTATGTATAGGTTGAAAGACCTTGCTTATGATTGGGTTGTTGCTTGGAGGAAAGGTAGAGGTAAGAAAGCTGTCCCTATAACTTGACAAGAGTTCCAGGATGCATTCCTGGATAAGTTTTTCATTTTGGAGATGAGGGAGGCGAAGGTGGAAGAGTTTATAAACCTATGACAGGGCTCTATAACTATTAGGGAGTACTATCTAAAGTTTAATCAGTTGGCCAAGTATGCTCCTGACTTATTGGCTGATAATCGGGCTAGTATGAGTAAGTTTGTGAGTGGAGTGTCTAGTTATGTGGTTAAGGAGTATAGGTCTGCTATGCTAAATAGTGAGATAAATCTTTCTAGGCTGATGACTCATGACCAACAGATTGAGAAAGATAAGATTAAGGAGAGAGATAAAATGAGAGTGAATAAAAGAGCCAGGTTCGAGCAGCACGAACAGGGTCAGACTAGATCGCAAAGAGGGAGTTGCCCTCAGTATCAGGATCGTTCATCTATGCCAATACCGTCATCTTCTAGTGATCTCGTGCCTAGAGGTAGGCAGGAACAAGGTAGCAGGTCATATGCATCAAGGTCCCAGTAGAGTGCTGGCAGTAAGCCAAATCATCCCCTATGTCCTAAGTGTGGTAGGGCTCATTCGGGTAAGTGTTGGGGTGAGAAGAGAGGTTGTTTCCGATGTGGTGACATGGGTTACAAAGTTAGAGATTGTCCACAGAATAGATAAAGGCATCGTGACTATCGCCCTCAGACCCAGACTTAGACTGTTAGTGCTCCAGTTCCAATGACTCGCCCAGCCCCAGCTCAGGGCACCTCTTCTAGCAATGCTGGTGGGCAGCGCCAGAATAGATTCTATGCTTTACCGTCCCGCCAAAAATAGGAGGACTCTCCCGATGTTGTTACTGGTATTTGATGTATATGCTTTGTTGGATCCTGGATCTAGTTTCTCATATGTTACACCTTTGATTGCTGTGAATTTTGAAATGAGTCCTGAGATTATTCCTGAGTCTATCCTAATTTTTACCCCAGTGGGTGATTCGATTGTTGCTCAGAAAGTGTATAAAAAATGTCCTGTTACCATTCTTCATAGAGTCTTGTTGGATGATCTGATTGAGTTAGACATGGTAGATTTTGATGTGATTCTGGGTATGGACTGGCTGTATTTTTTTTATGCCTCTATTGATTGTCGGACCCGAGTGGTCAAGTTTCAGTTTCTGAGTGCATCCGTTTTTGAGTGGTCTGGGAATTCTGTGTCACCCAAGAGTCATTTTATCTTTTACCTCAAAGCTAAAAAGCTTATTTCCAAGGGGTGTATTTACCATTTGGTTAGATTCAAAGACACTAAGTCTGAGACTCCAACTCTCCAGTTTGTTAACGTCGTCAATGAGTTTTCTGATGTCTTTTTGGATGATCTCCTAGGGATACCTCCTGATAGAGAGATAGAGTTTAGGATTGATCTTTTTCGCGATACTCAGCCCATTTCTATTGCTTCTTACCATATAGCCCCTGCAGAACTTAAGGAGTTGAAAGAGTAACTCAAAGATCTACTAGATAAGGGTTTCATAAGGCCCAGTGTTTCTCCTTGGGGTACTCCTGTGTTGTTTGTGAGAAAGAAAAATGGCTCTTTGCGTATGTGCATTGATTACCGCCAACTGAATAAAGTCATCATAAAAAATAAGTACCCCCTTCCGAGAATAGATGATTTGTTTGACCAATTACAAGGTGTAAGTTATTTCTCAAAGATAGACCTTCATTCTGGCTATCATCAACTCGAAGTTAGGAAGTGTGACATCCCAAAAATCGCTTTCTGAACTTGTTATGGCCATTTTGAGTTTCTTGTTATGTCTTTTAGGTTAACTAATGCCCCAGCCGCTTTCATGGACCTTATGAATCTAGTGTTCAGAACATATCTGGATATGTTTGTCATAGTGTTCATCGATTATATAGTGGTGTACTCCTGTAGTGAGGATGAATATTCTGATCATCTCCGAACTGTCTTGCAAACCCTTAGAGATCACAAGTTGTTTGTCAAGTTCAGTAAGTGTGAGTTTTGGCTAAGGTCAGTTGCTTTTCTGGGTCATATCATTTTTTTCGAGGGTATTAGAGTTCATCCCCAAAAGATTGAAGCTTTTAGAAATTGTCCTAGACCTATTTCTCCGACTGATATCCGAAGTTTCTTGGGTTTTGCTGGCTATTACCACCGTTTTGTTGAGGGTTTCTCCTCTATAGCATCTCCTATGACTCGGTTGAACTAAAAGAAAGTGAAGTTCTTGTGGTCCGAATCTTGTGAGAAGTGTTTTCAGGAGTTGAAGACTTGACTCACTTCAGCCCCTCTTTTGACTTTGCTTGATGGTATTGATAGTTTTGTGGTGTACTGTGATGCTTTGAGAGTTGGGTTGGGTTGCGTATTAATGCAGAAGGGTAAGGTGATAGCTTATGCTTCTAGACAGTTGAAACCCCATGAGAAAAATTACCCCACCCATGACCTTGAGTTAGCTGTTATTGTGTTTGCTTTGAAAATCTGGAGACACTATTTGTATGGTATCCATGTTGATGTTTTCACTAATCATAAGAGTTTGCAGTATGTGTTTACCCAGAGAGAATTGAATCTTATGCAGAGACGATAGTTAGAATTGATAAAGGACTATGATATAAGTGTGTTGTACCATTCGGGCAAGGCCAATATTGTGGCGGATGCCCTAAGTAGAGTGTCCATAGGTAGTGTTTCGCATGTGGTAGAAGGTAAGAAAGAGTCGGCTCGTGATGTACATCATTTGGAAAGATTACGAATTAAGTTGTTTGACTCTGCTGAAGGTAGTATAGGGGTTCAGAGTAGTTCTGAATCCTCCTTGGTCAGACTGAAGGAGTTAGTCAAGGACCAAAAAGTAGAGGTTTTCTCGTGTTGAGATTGCAGGGTAGATTGTGTGTCCCGAATGTTGATGATCTGAAATAGAGGATATGGCTGAAGCACACGGGGCGCAATATTCTATTCATCCTGGTGCTACCAAGATGTACTGAGACTTACGAAAAATCTATTGGTAGAGTGGCATGAAGAAAGATATAGAAGTGATTGTAGCTAAGTGTACAGTATGCCAATAGGTTAAGGTTGAACACCAAAGAACTGGTGGTATGATGCAAGAGTTTAGTATTCCCACCTGGAAGTAGGAAGAGATAAATATGGACTTCGTGATTGGTTTACCTCCTTCCCGACGCCATCATGATTCCATTTGGGTTGTTGTTGATAGATTGACTAAGTCTGCTCATTTCTTGGCTGTTCATACTTCATATACTGCTGAGGATTAGACTAGATTGTATATCCGAGAGCTAGTCAAACTGAATGGAGCTCCCTTGTCTATCATTTTGGATAGGGGTACTCAGTTCACTTCGCGATTTTGGAAAGCTTTTCAGAAAGGTCTTGGTACCCAAGTGCTTTTGAGTTCTGCTTTTCATCCTCAGATTGATGGTCAGGCTGAGCGGACCATCCAGACCTTAGAGGATATATTAAGAGCTTGTGCACTTGACTTTAAGGGAAGTTGGGATGATCACTTACCGTTGATAGAATTTGCTTATAATAACAGCTTTCACTCTAGTATTGGCATGGCTCCGTTTGAAGACTTATATGGGAGGAAGTGTAGATCACCCATAGGTTGGTTCAAGGTTGGTGAAGCGACTGTGAGTGGTCCTGATTTGGTATTTGAGGCTATGGAAAAATTTAAGTTGATTAGGGAAAGTTTGAAAACTGTACAGAGTCGTCAGAAGTCATATATGGATGTTAGAAAGAGAGACGTTGAGTTTGAAGTTGGTGACCTAGTGTATCTGAAAATTTCACCCATGAGGGGGGTGAAGAGATTCGGAAAGAAGGGGAAGCTTAGTCCTCGTTATGTTGGTCCTTACAAAATTCTTTGTCGTGTTGGTAAGGTAGCTTATGAGGTCGAGTTGCCTTCCGAGTTGTCCTTTGTTCATCCAATATTCCATGTCTCCATGCTTAGAAAGCATATTAGCGATGCTGTGGTAGTGGATTCCTCTGTGAGTGCTGACATTCAAGAAAATTTTTCTTTTGATGAGATTACTATTGAGATTCTTGATTTTTGTGTCCGAAGACTAAGGAACAAAGAAGTTCCCTTGGAGAAGGTGTTGTGGCGAAACCAATCTGTTGATGGTACAACTTGGGAAGCTGAGGTAGATATGCGATCCAAGTACCCGCACCTATTTTCTGCGAACTCCGATCAAGCCGAAGGTATCATTCTTTCCTAAATCATGCACTTTTGATAAAAGTGGCAGCATTTCAGCCGTCATTTATTATGTGTTCAACTGTAGTTTCTGGAATTTATGCATTCTATGTTGCATTCGGAGTGAGAAACGACATGGTGATGAGTCTAACGAATGGTTTCAGATGTATGCTCTATTCTGTATCTAATCTTGGCATGTCTATCATCATTTGAGGATGAATGTTTCCAACGGGGGGATGATTTAATACCCCGGGAAATTTTTCGTTGAAATTTTATGCGTAAACGTGTTGGGTTCTATCTTCTAGAATGAATTATAAATTTTTCATGTGAAATTTCCTAGATTATGACCCACCATTGTGTAGAGTATCGAATAATCTTTTCAACGATATGTGGATCATCCAAAACGGACACCCGAGCGACGAGTTATGAACATTCTGATCGAACCGTGAATAGTAGTGAACAGTAAAATGTGCAGGAAAAAGTACTGAGGCCTAGCGTATTTTTGCTCCAACTTTAAACAATCATAAATCCTTGTACATAATGATCTAGGTGATTTACTATATATCAAGGGAAAGCTCTGTGAGTCCTCTTTCTAATAAAATTGGTTTCATCCAATTTATCTATCAGAGTAAAAAGTTATGGTCGATCTACTTCAGCCTAACAAAATCAAATTTTTGGGTCGATTTCAAACGATCATAACTCCTCGTACATAATGATCTGGGTGAGATACTATATATGAACGGAAAGATATGAGATTCCTCTTTCTAATGAAATTGGTTTCATCCAATTTCGATATCGGAGTAAAACGTTATGGTTGATCTACTTCAGATTATCCAAACAGTCCACCAAAGGACAGATTCGAGAATTATTTGATTTTTAGGGGCATCTTGGTCATTCCCCCTCACCCAAAATCCATCCAAACCCTATATTAAAGCCTTTTAGAAGCATTATATGTTATATTTCATCAAATTCCCTCAAAAATAAAAACCTAAGCTCCTACATCCAACTTTAAGAACCTCCAAAGTTCACCATTAATTCTGCAAATTTATTTAAAATTCCAAGTTCCTAGTTCAAGAACTCCAAGGACCATGATTCAAAGGCACGATTAACATCTCAAAAACGAGTATCAGTGTAAATTTCATCATTCAAGGTATGTGGGGTTTTTTCTACAAGAAATGTCTTTTGTTCTTGTGCCCAAAAGTAATTTTTTTTACAAAGGCATGATTTTTATTTGATTTTTATGAATTTGATTCATGAACCCATATCTTAGGATGATTATTATGAAATCTTGATGTTTATGATTTTAAAAGATGAATTTACATGTGTGAAGATATAAAGCATGAATCTTGAACGATATTCATCATGATTTTGATATTTGGGTCGTGAATCCCTATGGAAAATTGTGTTTTTTTGAGAAAGTATGTGTTATAAGCACGTTGATGTTGAATATTTGAGATATTTTGAATGATTTGACCTTTTGGTCTTAATGGAGTTATTTTGAACTCAAGTGTGAAAGAAATCCCCAACATGGTTGATTTTGATAGATTGGAAGCATGATGGCTCCCGATGTATATTTATATATTACTGAAATTATTTTGCTGTGGATTGTCTTTGAAATGATCTGAGCTAAGTCATGGAGAAATCTTTAGCACTGAGTGGGAGGTATAAAGCGACCTTACTTCCCTAGAACTATGTGCCCCCGTAGGAGTGAGCCTGAGGCTAATTTATATAGTGATCACTAGTTTGTATAGATTTGATATCGATAGTCCTACTCCGATGGCAAGGATAGGACGGCTCTCCCCAACGTGGGTTGTACGTTGAACTCCATGTAGCTCACATGGTTTATGTCGGTTAGAGGATCTCCCAGTGTGTGTGTGTTTCCTTATGTCTATGGTGAATGGTGAAGTGATTTGAAAGTGGAATTGTGAAAGTTATTTTTTCGAAAGATTTAAATGATATTTACATTATGAGAATTGATATTCTTGATGAACTGAAAGTGATTGACAAATTATATGATGACTCACATGTGTTATTGTACTTATTTCATCCTCTCATGATTATGATGATTTTCTTCGGGCTATGTGAGTCTTTCATACATTCTGCATATTTCTTATAAATATTTTTGATGATGATGTTTATTCAACTGCATAAACCCCCATATACTCGGTTTCTTTCCATGGTACTAACCCACATCTTCGAATGTGGGCTACATTTTCTCGGAATGTAGGTTTAGGTGCTCAGTTCCAGGTTCGACAGTGATTCTTCGGGCACGCTGTTCTACATCCTCTGTTGTGGTGAGTCCTCATGTTTCGAGGATGTGATGTCTGATGTTGGTTTCACGGAATTGTTTACATTTGATAACTGAGTATGAGTCAGTTGGGGCATGTCTCAATGGCTCGCTGGTTTTATTGATTCTCTTAGAGGCTTCTCAGACTAGTGTAGATGTTGGGAGTTGACTAATAAGTCATATTTTGTTATCTTTCTGAAATTCTTTTATTCTTGGATGATGATTACTCTGTTGATATTTGAGAGTTTTTTATGAAAACCCCATTGATTTGTGTTGAACAGAATGAAAATGCTCAAAGGGTTAGCTTGGGGCTACTCATAGCCTCAAGCACCGTGTGACACTCCGGGACCCGTTTTTTAGGGTGTTACAGTCCTAGGCTTATTTTGTATATTATTTTAACTTTTAGTTTTTTGTGCTATTGCCTAGTGCCTAAGCCTTGTAGTAATGGTAATATTTTTACATTTACTACCTACCCCTAATTTTATTTTAAGGACTGGATATTTTTTTCAAAATTTTAATAATTTTGTTGCTCATTTGGCCCAAAAGAATAATTTAGAAACACCAAACATAATCAAATTGATGTTCAAAAATTGAACCAAGATAAATTAGATTGATTCTGTGTCCAATTCAAATTTCTACAAAACCAAAAAAAAAATAGAACTAAACTTTGACAAAAGCAAATAGAAAAACCAAATGCCTACCACTACTGAAATCCCATCCTGGGTCAAGTGTTCATATAGATGTTTATGTTTCTCTCTCAAGCTACGAGGAATGAACCGATAAAAGAAAGTATGTGAAAACAATGCCCAAGTCATACTCTGATAACCTACAAGTTTGGAGTCAAAATATGAATGGCACCATTGCTTGGCGAGGCTATGCATCTACAAAGCTTTATAATCAACTCCAAGAGACTTCACTAACCCCGCACTCTAAAGCCTGTGATGGTAAATTACTACAAATTCTTATGAATCCTTACTCTTTCCACCTTGAAATTGAGGTGGATATATATTTTGAACCTCTCAATGCTAACCTCCTATGCACCTTATCTTACATGGTTGTCCTAGTCACACCCGTGGCTTCTATACCCGCTAAGAGGATACCATCATGCCTCATTGTTGTAGCTGTTGGCTAACCCACCGGCCCTAGGAACTATGTAATACACAGTTAATCTTGACTTTGAACCCTAACTATAGTGTGTAAACCTAGTGCAGAATCCACTAACCACTACCTAAACCTGTAAAAACCCTCATAGTGAATTTTAAAAAATTTTCTGTTTTGACAAATTTTACCTTTCTTATTATTTTTTTATCTTATTTATTAGTTGTGGAAATGGTTAGCACGATCCTCAATGCATTCGAGAGTAGTCTTTATGAATTTGTGATTTTGAAAATCTATAAAGGGATTAGTTTAACTTCGATTAATATTTTGTGATTCGAGTATAAGATGGTAATTCTAACAATTCCATTAGATTTAGAATGTCAATTTTGGAATATTAGCATAGTTAGTTTGGGCGCTAGGCTATTTTGCATTTTGGCATCCTAAACAGAAACTAATTAAATTTAGCTTAAAAGGTCCCGAGTAATAATTTATTGTAAACGACTTTTTTTCATTAATCTGGTGATTCTATTAGGTCCAAAACATATTTTATGATCAATTTTCTTTATTGGTTCATGTTTATAGGGTTCTAGATGAACTTTCAGGGTCAAAAAATATGTTTTTAAAATTTTAATTTTCTGGTATGGAGGTTCTTCTTTGCGAATGGGGTGTGGGTCTCGTAAACGTAAAGAAGGACCATTTTTTGACCAATAAACATGAAAATTTGTTCTTTGCAAATGCAGTGGAGATCCCACAAATGCGAAGATCAAAATTTTCACCTGGACAGTGTTTAAACCAGTAGATAGTAAGGTTTTAGTATTTTTTGACATTTCGGAAGCATGAAAGCTCTATTTTAGGCAATTCTCTATGCTTTTTTTCATGTATGATCATTGTATATGTGATTATACCTTCATATTATTCATATTCAACTAATATCCATTTTATTTTCAAGATTTCTATTCAAAGTTAAGATTCAAAAACCATATTTCCACATTTTAAAAGCTTCCAAACTTATTTTTGAGATTTTTAAAGTGGTTTCTTAAGATTGAAACTTTAGGTGAGATTCTAAACTAGTGTTTCATTACTTTCCATTGATTATTTCATATTTTCATATTCAAATTTGATTTTAAACTTAATTTTGGGGTTTTTTTTTTCCAGTAAAGTAAAAATTGGATTCAATTCGATTTCAAGTCCAATTTTAACTCATTTTTAGTTCGGTTTTTTAGACTTAGATCCCTAAGAGTATTGGGAACCTGATTCTTAAATAAAATACCAATTTTACCCTAGTATTTTTTAAAACATTTTTCGAAATGATTTTAGACTTGAAACAAATATAATCGATATGAGTACATCAAACTTCTTTTGACTTGTGGATATCATATTTATTTTGATTGTCATGTTTGGTGAATAATCAAGGGAGTAAAGCACAAAATTTGTTCAAATACTCCTTTTCACTATTGCATGATGGGTTAAAGCATAGAATTTGGTCAAATGCTCAGCCACCAAGATCTAAGGGTGAGATATAATGGTGGATATAAAAACTGGAGAACCAAAAAATCAAAACAAACAAAATTAGTTCAGGTCTTTGGTTCTTTTGTTTTTTTCGATAAGTTGGTTCGGTGATTAGTTTAAGGGTAATGATTCTTCAATGGATCAATCAAACATATATTAATTAAAATTTTAAGAAATATTTATATTACAAACAACAACAATATGCCCAGTATATTCCCACCAAGTGGAGTCTGGGGAGGGTAAATGTACGTAGTCCATAGCACTACCACAAATAGGAGATAGAGAGGTTGTTTCATATAAAACCTCAACTCACAATAAAAAAATCTAGACAAGGAATAGTAAAAGAACAAAATATAATAGAAATAAAAAAAATCCGACAATACCATAAGCAAGAGACACCAAGTAATACAGTAAAAGAAATAGCAACCTAAACTCATACTAAAATTCTACCCTAATCTGCCTCCTCTACAACTTTTTATCCAAGGTTATATCCTCGGTAAGCTAGAGCTGCTCCATGTTACATCTAATCACCTTCTTCCAATATTTCTTTAGTCTACCTCTACCTCGCTTGAATCATCTCTAGCCAACCTCTCACACCTCCTTACTGGTGCATTCATCTCCCTCCGTGTCACATGACTGAACCATCTCAACCTTGCTTCCCTTATCTTGGATTCCAACAAAGACACTCCTACCTTATTTTGAATAACCTCATTTGTAATCCTAGTTTTTCTAGTAGAGCCAGGCATCCATTGAAGCAATCTCATCTATGCCATCTTCATCTTCAGGGTGTGGACCTTCTTAACAGGCCCATACTCTATCCCATACAATAAAGCCAGTATAAAAACCACTCTGTAGAACTTGCCTTTAAGTTTAGGAGGTACCTTCTTGTCATACAAGATTTCGAAGGCGAGCCTCCATTTTATCCACCCTACCCTAATAGGATGAATGGCATCTTCGTCAATCTCTATATTTTCCTGAATCATAGACCCTAGATACTTGAAACTCTCTCTCTTATTGATAAAATGATTATCAAGCTTAACCACCATATCGGACTCATTAGATACCTTACAGAACTTACACTCCAAATATTACGTCTTGGACCTACTAAACCTAAACCCTTTAGACTCAAGAATTTGCCTCAAAACCTCTAATTTAGAATTAACTCCACTACGTGTCTCATCAATCAAGGCCACATCATTCATAAAAACCAAATAGTAAGGAACCTCACCTTGAATTTATCACGTCAAAACATCCATCAAGAAGGCAAAAAAATGGGCTAAGTGTCGTCCTTGGTATAACCCCATCAAGACGGGAAAGTCTTCTGAGTCCCCTCCCTCGATCCTGACCCGAGTCTTAGCTTCATCGTGAATATACTTAACCTCCCTAACATACATCATAGGTATTTCTCTAGCCTCCAAACACCTCCAAGGAATCTCACTGGGAACTCTATCATAGGCCTTCTCAAAGTCGATAAACACCATGTGAAAATCCTTCTTCCTTTCCCTATATTGATCCACCAATCACATAAAAAGATGGATGGCTTTATTAGTCGAGTGCCCTGGCATAAATCCAAAATAATTTTTAGAAATAGTAACAATCCTCCACAACCTTAACTCTACCACCATCTCCCAAACCTTCATAGTGTGACTCAATAACTTTATCCCTCTATAATTGTTGCAATCCTGAATGTCACCCTTATTCTTATACAACGTTATCATCGTACTCCACCTCCAAGCTTCAAGTATCCTCGTTGTCTTGAAAACTATATTAAACAACCTAGTCAATCACTCCATACCAGCCCCTCCTATGCACTTCCAGAACTCCACTAAAATCTCTTCTAGTCTTGTCGCTCTACCTTTATGTATCCTATAAATAACCCCCTCCATCTCCTCAATCTTAATGCACCTACAATAACCATAACTATAAAACCTGTCAGAATGCTCCAAATCCCCCTAACACAGCACTTGTATTTGTGCATACGTTCAGGAGTTTATGGAAGTAAGACTAACATCTCTTTCTAATACGACCCTCCTCTACCAAAACTTTTCTGTCCACATCCTTAATACACTTCACCTGATCTAGGTCCCAAGACTTTCTTTCCCTAACCTTTTCTAACATGTACACCTTCTTATCCCCACCTTTACTATCTAACATTGTGTATAAACTCTCAAAAACAGCATTCTTAGCCCTCGTGACCGCTAATTTTGCCTCTCATCTAGCAATCTTATACTCCTCCCTATTCTTTCGTATATCCTCTTCATCCTTACTCTCAGCCAACTTTGCATACTCTCTCTTGTTAACCTCAACCTTTATCTTCACCTCTTCATTCCACCACCAGTCCCCTTGGTGCTTGGCCGAGCGACCTCTTGATAATACCCAACACCTCTTTAGCTATCTCCCTAATGCAACTAGCAGTTTTATTCCATATACTATTATCATCCCCTTCACTCCTCTAAGCCTTCTTCTCCATTTACATATCCCCTATATCTAGTGCACTGGCTAAAGTCAGACTACCCCATCTAATCCTCGGCTGACCCTATGCACCTCTCCTTCTTCGCTCCTTTATGATCACTAAGTCTATCACTAAAATCGTATGCTAGTTCAAAAGACTCTAACTGGATAAGACCTTATTGTCCTTACAAATACCTCTATCTCTTTTCTTAAGGAGCAAGAAGTTAATCTGAGTCTTGGCCACCAAACTATGGAAGGTAACCAAGTGAACCTCCTTCTTGGGAAAGCTCAAATTCACTACCACCAATCCAAATGCCTGAGCAAATTCCAAAAGTGCCACTCCATCATTTCTTATACGAAACTCATAACCTCTATACACACCATCATAACCCCTCAACGAAGACCCTATGTGCCCATTGAAAATTTCCCATTCTATGAAAAGCTGCTCATTATTGGGGACACCACTCACCATCTTGTCCAAAGCCTCCCAAAACTTCTTCTTCTCTTCTTAGTCCAAGCCAACATACGGTTCATACGCACTAATAATATTCCAAGAATACTCTCCAATAACTATCTTACTTGCCATCATTCTATTATTGACCCTATTAACCTCTACCACTTTCTCTATAAGCTCAACATCTACTAGGATACCTATATCATTCCTATTCCTTACGCTTCATAAATACCACAACTTATAACCATCTACTACCCTCACCTTAGTACCTACCCATTGGGTTAGAGACAAGCTATATTAATTCACCTTTTCCTAAGAATTTTCACTAACTCTATTGACTTCTATGTTAAAGAACCTATATTACATGACCCTACTCTCAAACTAAAGTCATCCTTAGCCCTTTTACCCTTTCTTCCGCTACGCCTGCCCCTTTCTCCACCCTACTCTCCGACCCGACCCGACCCTAACCTAAGCCCTGCCAGAATACATAACCCTAAGCCAACACCATCTACCATAACCACCACCAACTAATAACACTAAGAACACATAGCCTAGACACACAACAAACCAAAAAAGGTACTATTAAGCCCACACTACAGAACTACTAAGAAAAACAGAAATGACTAAAACACAAGTAAAATTAACAAGTAAATCAATACCAAGAAATATACAATCAAAAAAGTAAATTGTCACCCATAAATAAGATAGTCATCAAAGAAAATAAGTATCAAAATATGAGTAATAAGAAAAGCAAAAAATGACTAAAACACAAGTAGAATTAACAAGTAAATCAATACTAAGAAATATACAATTGAATAAGTAAATTGTCACCCACAAACAAACAAGATAGCTAGCCAAGAAAGAATGACCGAAATAAAAGTAATAACCAAGACTAATAGTAGTATCCATTAAAATCAAGAAAGATATACACACCACTATAAAGGATGGAGCGAGAGCACCTGTTCGAAGCTGTGTGGTTTTACTTGGTCGAGTCACCAAATTTTAGGAATTTACGATAGAAATTAGTCATTGAAATTGTATTGTCATTGTCGGAATCTGCACTTGTAGTACCTACAAAGGGTTATAAAGAATGAAAATAAAATAAAGAGATCTTTGAAAATGGGGCATCAAAACTACACCGGCGCCGGTGGTGCAAGAAAAAGTCATAGGCAAAGAACAATTTTCTAGGTAATTTGGCAGCAAGGAAGACGTCGGCAAAGATGTTCAATTGTTCTAAATAGTAACTATTGGTGTGAGAGGCCATGGAAAAGGTGGAACGACAGCTATGGTAGAGAGAACGTCGGCAGTTTGGCTTCACCCAAGTATGTGACAGAGATTAAAATTCAAGAGGGGGTGAATTGAAATTTTCTTCTGTGAGTCGACTACTGACTTCTCAAAGTTGACTCACCTGCAAATCAACACACTTTAAAAATAAATTAAACTTAAACATTTAAGCACATAAATAATAAAGCATAAAGTAAATAGTTTGGCATACCAATCCAGTGCCCCCTTGGGTTTCAAGTTTTCTTTAGGTCATTGAAGGTTTGGTTAAAGTACAATGATAGGAAATAAGGTCTAAAGATTTATTTTGCTCTTCATATCTTGTGACACAACTTCAGTTGATGTTACAAAGATAACTCTATCCTACTCTTTATATAACAATTGTAAACTAACGTTACAGAGCTTTGCAAGAATAAGAATGAGACACTTTGAATTTTCACCTTAAAGTTGTAAAAGAGTGTCTGTCTTTGGTATTCTCCTTTTATAGTCTTCGATTTCTACCTTTCATAAGTAAACCCAAGGGATTTTTTCTCAATTAAGGATATGCATTGATTCCTTGATTGACGAATATAATCGTGTATAATGTCCATATTATATATGTATCTGATTTATATTTCCTTTTTGATTTTGATGCCTTGCCAATGTACTTGTGATCTTCTCATCTTGATTGCTCCAGTCTGCTATGAATCTGAGGATTGCAACCATAATTATGGGAGGGTTGATCTTTTTTCTATTTCAGTGATGCTTTATTGATCTGCATGCCATGTTGGGGTACTCCATATCATTGGCGAGATATTGTGTTATGATTTTTCATAGTTTTTGGGATTATGATACTCCTTCCATTTGTCTTCTCATGATTGATTTTACTTGGATGCTCCTTGGATATGGTGGATGTCTTTCCATTCTTGATGTCCTTCTATTTCTAAAGATGGCTTCCTTTGTCTTTCTATTATTACCAGCTGCAGAGATATATTTGTGAGTTTGTCATTATTAAATCATAAACTTTGGAGGCCAACAATCTTCCCCTTTTTGATAATGACAACAAGAGTAAACATCAGTTAACTTTCTTGTTTGCCAGCTTGCTCCGCCTAACTTGTGTAGGTATTAGCTGATATTTGAGCTGGTTTTTCTCCCCTTACTAGTAGGCTACTCTGATGTTTCTGTCCTTCTTTCCCTTTCACATAATAAAAAATAAATAATATATTGGCAATATGCAGATAGTGAAATAAATAGATAAGAGGTTTCTAAATATCATGAATTCTAATGAAACCAAGCCTTTTGGTAGAGAGAAAAATCTTTCTTCTAGTAGAGGTTTTGTAAAGATATCTGCTAGTTCAGAATCAACAAAGTTTAGGAAAAAGTTACCATTTTCAATATGATCTTGAAAGAAATAATGCTTGATATCAATATGTATAGCCCTAGAGTGATGCACAGTGTACTTAGATAGGCTGATGGCACTAGTGTTATCACATATAATAGGACAGATTCAAAAGGTGAGTCAAAGTCAAAAAGATGATGCATAATCTATAGAATTTGAGTGCCACAGCTTCCGACTTCTATGTATTCATCTTCTGTAGTTGAGAGAGCGACGGAAGTCTATTTCTTACTATGCCAAGAGATAAGAGCATCACCAAGAAGTTGACATATTCAGCTGGAGCTCTTCCTGTCACTTTTGTCTCCTGCAAAATTAGCATTTAAATATCTAATTAAATCAAAATAAGAAGAGCAGGGATACTATATACTAAGGTCTTGTGTTCCTATTAGATATCAGACGACTCATTTGATAGTAGTGAGATGAGATTCCTTAGAATTCAACTAGAATTTGGCGCATTTATAGACACTAAACATAATATCTGGCCGACTTGCAGTTAAGTAGAGTAGAGATCCGATCATCCCATGGTACATTTTTTTTATCAATGTTATTTCTGTCTAAATCTGAATCAATTCTTGTGGATGGACTCATATGCGTTCTATATGACTTTCCCATATCCATGCCAACCTTTTTAATGAGTTCTTTCATGTATTTGGCTTGACTAATGAAGGTGTCATTGGGAGTTTTCTTGATTTATAGTCCCATAAAAAATGTGAGCCCACCCATAAGACTCATTTCAAATTCTTCTTTCATCAAATTTGCAAAATTCTCACACATAAAGAGGTTAGAACTACCAAAACTGATATCATCAATGTAAACTTTCACTATGAGGATATTTGAATTGAGATTTTGAATAACAAATTTGTGTCAATTTTACCCCTTTGAAAATTGTTATTTAGTAGAAAAATACTCAGTCTCTCATACCAAGTTTTTTGGGGCTTGTTTGAGGTTGTAGAGTGCTTTTGATAACTTGAAAACATGATTTGGAAATTAAGGATCTTCAAATCCAAGGGGTTGTTTTATGAAAACTTCCTCATGAATAAAGCCATTTAAGAAAGCATTTTTTACATCTATTTGATATAATTTAAAATATTTGAAGGCGGCAAAAGCTAGTAAAATTCATATTGACTCTAACATAGCCACAGGGGCAAAGGTGTCATCATAATCAATACCTTTCTATTGAGAATATCCTTGAGCTATGAGCTTGGATTTATTTATGATAACTTTACCTTCTTTACCTTATTTCTGTAGACCCATCTGGTTTTAGATACTGAGTCATTTCTTGGTCTTTCAACTAGTTTCCAAACATCATTTCATTCAAATTGTTCTAGTTCTTCCTTTATAGATTCAACCCATGATTCATCATTGAGATCTTCATTAGTTTTCTTCGGTTTGATTTGAGACATGAGGGCAACAGATGCGTGTATCGTTAGTGATTCTCTGGTATGCCCTTTCTCTTTTGGATTTTTAATGATGAGTGTATCTGGATGGCTACTCCTTCTTCAACTCTTTTGGAATGATTGGCCTCTTTTTTTCTGTTGTAGGAGTCGACTCTATTGAGGGTGTAGTCGACTTGTCTTGAGAGAGCTCTACAGTTGTGCTGAGATCTTCTCTAGTTTGTACATTACTTACCTATTCTTTATCAATACTTATACTCATAGTGCGATGGTTAGATTTATCAAAGAAAATGTACATAGATTCCACAACAACCAAAGTTCTTTTATTAAAAGCCCTGTAAGCACGACTAGTTGGAGAGTACCCAAGGAAAATACCTTTGTCACTTCATGGATCAAACTTTCCTAGGGTATTCTGACCATTATCATGAATAAAACATTTGCAGCTAAAAGGGTGAAAGTAGCCAATATTGGTCTTCTTTTCTCTCCAGAGTTCATAAGGTGTTTTCTTCAAAATAGGTCTGATCAGACACCTATTGATGATATGACATGCTGTACTAACTACTTCTTCCCAAAAGTGATCTGGGAGATTGTGCTCTAACGGCATTATTCTGGAGATTTCCTTTAGGGACCAATTTTTTCATTCTATTACACTATTTTGTTAGGGGGTCGCGGTCAAGAGAAGTTCTGAGAGTATCCATTTTAAGCACAATATTCTTCAAACACCTAATTTTCAAATTCTCCTCCATGATCACTGTGTGTGAATATAAGTGATAAGGTGCTTGACTTCTCTCTATATTTTTCTACAAAAAATCTCAAAATTTATAAAAGCTTCATGTTTATGTGCAAGAAACATAACCCAAGTAAATCGTGAGTAATCATCAACTATGACAAAAACATATCATTTCCCACCAATGCTTGAAGTTTTAGTGGGACTAAACATATCCATGTGGATTTTTTGGAGAGGCCTGGTAATAGAGATAATGTACTTGGCTTTGAAAGATGTTCTAGTCTGTTTACCCAGTTGGCAGGCATCACAGATGTGATCCTTTTTAAACTTGAGTTTTGGCACCTCTCACCAAATCAAGCCTTGATAGATTCTCAATAATATACATGCTGGCATACCCTAGATTCCTGTGTCACAACTAAGTATCATTGGCTTACATAGTGAGGTAAGACAGGGTGGCTAAGTCAGGATTATTTAAAATATAAATGTTATTAATATGTTCACCGATAAGGGAGATATTTCTTTTGTCGTGTTTAATTGAGCAAATGTTAGCTTTGAAGAGCACTCCAAACTCGGCATCACATAATTGACTAATGTTTAGCAGGTTGTGTTTGAGATCTTCTACTCGGTATACTTTGGTGAATTTGCATGATGAGCTGAGTCTTACTGAGTCGACTTTAATGACCTTGCCTCTGGCATTGTCACCAAATCTGACTGATCCCCCATCTAGGAAGAAAAGTTCTCCTTCTTTCCAGTTATATGTCTAGAACATCCACTATTAATGACCCATATTCCTTTTTTATAGCTTTTGTCGATCTATTTCTTCAAAACAAAAAGATTATTTTTTTTAGTTACCCAAGTGTTCTTGGGTCCTTTTCGGTTAGATGTCCTTTCCTTGGGATTCTAAACCCACACACTTTTAGTCCTATGCCTATAGCTATAGGATTTGTGTCCTCTCTATCCACAAGTAAAGCAAATGGCTCCTTGAAAAGAAAAGGAGTTCTTAGCTAATTTAAACGACCCTGAGAAAAACTTGGATTCCTTTTTAAGGAGTTTATTCCTACGAAATTGTGGCTTGGGAACCTTTTAAGATTGTTTAATTTGGTTTTTGAGTCACCAAGCACTTCATGAAGCAAGTCATTTTCAACTTAAAATGCCCCAATTTCTATTTTCCAGTTTCATCATTCTTCTAGGAGTTTTTGTTTAAAACGAACTTCAGCACTTTTGTTTTCTTGAGCAAGCTTATTATTTTCATCTACAATTTTTTGAAGTTTATCAGTTAGCATATCTAGATTACACTCAAGAGTATTAAAGTTGTGACAGTTATGTGGCCTTACCTCACTAGGTCCATCTGTTGCCATAAAGCACATGTTTGCAGCCTCTATTCCTTCTTCAGTTTCATTTTCATCACTCCAGGCCCCAAAATTTTGGATTTTTTTTATGATAGTCGACTCAATTTTGGATAGTTTTGTTTGAAGTGTTTAAGCCTTCCACATTAGTAACAAAGATTATTGTTTCTGATGGAGTCATTGATCTTGCCTCCCTGGGATCTTTGTTGTCTCTATCTCATAATCTGCCTTCCACTATTGATGAGGGTCATTCCTTTTATATTAGTATTTTCCAGAATGTCCTTCTCTCTAGTTGGAGTAGCATTGAAGTCTACTATTTTCTTTCTCCCATTCTTATGAAACCTGTTGATATAATTTTTTTCATATTCAATAAGGTTACCTCACAGTTCATCATATGTCATGTTGTGAAGATTTTCATCTTCCAAAATGGTAACCTTGGTTTCCTAAGTCTTTGGGAGACTTTGAACCAACTTCTAGACTTGCAGGATTTGAGGATAGATCATCCTTAGTGAATAACTCATATTCATTCACAAGAGCAACAATTTTTAGCGAACATTGTTTCAATATCCTCATTTTCCTCCATTTTGAATAACTCATATTCATTCACAAGAGCAACAATTTTTTACTTCTTGACTTTGGTGGTTCCTTCATAGGTTACCTCTAGTTTGTCTTATATTTCTTTTGTTGTCTCACACGTTGAGATCTTGTCATATTCTTCTTCGCTAACTGCACACAAAAGTAAACTTATAGCACATGTGTTAGTTTGGATTGCCTCCTATTGTTCTTTGGTAATATCAAAATTTTCAATATTTTCCATATCAGTACTACTGGATTCTTTATCCTTGTCCTTTTATTTTTTCTTGAGCCCTGGAATTGGCTTAGGGGCCGTTTTGATGACAACCCAGGCTTGGTTGTCATTTGATTGGACAAAGATGGTGAATTTATTTTTCCAGTATGATTAGTGTTGTCCATTGAAGTATGATGATCTTATGGAGAAGTGACCATCTTGAAGAAGAGCATCGGGATTTTGGTAATTGGCCATTTGATATTTGCTCACTTGCGGTTATTCAATGCTATCTATGAGACCTCCTTTGATATTAGTTGAAATTCAAGAGGGAGGTGAATTGAAATTTTCTTCTATGAGTTGACTACTGACTCCTCACAGTTGACTCGTCTGCAGATCAACACACTTTACAAACAAATCAAACTTAAATAGTTAAGCACATAAATAACAAAGTATAAAGTAAACAACATAAAGATTTATCCTGATTCGACACACCAATCCAGTTCCTACATCTATTCTTCTTGGGTTTTAAGTTTCCTTTAGATCATTGAAGGTTTGGTTCGAGTACAATGGTAGAAAACAAGTTTTGAAGAATTATTTTACTCTTCGGATCTTGCGACAAAGATTCAGTTGATATTAATAAGATGACTTGATCCTACTTATTATATAACAATTGTAAACTAACGTTACAAAGCTTTTAACGATTAAGAATGAGACACTTTGAATTTTCTCCTTGAAGTTGCATAAAGAGTGTTTGTCTTTGGTCTTCTTCTTTTATAGTCTTAGGTTGCTACCCTTCATAAGGAAACCCAAGGAATTTCTTCTCAATCAAGGATATAAATTGATTCCTTGATTGAGGAATGTAGCAGTGTATAATGTCCATATAAGATATGCCCGTGATTTTTTATTTCCTTTTTTATTTTGATTCCTTGCCAATGTACTTGTGATCTTCTCTTCCTGATTAATTCATTCTGTCGGGAATCTGGGGATTGAAACCATGATTATGGGAGGGTTGATCCTTTTACTATTTCTGTGATGCTTTATTGATTTGCTTGCCATGCCGAGGTCCTTCATATCATTGACGAGATATTGTGTCATGATTTTTCATAATATTTAGGACTATGATGCTCCTTCTATTTGTTTTCTCAAGATTGATTTTACTTGGATGCTACTTAGATACGGTGGATGTGTTTCCATTCTTGATGTCCTTCTATTTCTGAAGCTGACTTCCTTTATTTTTTCATTATTACCTATAGCGGAGATACACTTGTGAGTTTTTCATTATTAAAATATAAACTTGGGAGGCCAACGAAGATGATTCACCAGCTGAAATCCCCAGTCAGTAAGAGGGAACTTGTTAAGAGAGATAGCATAGAATCAAAAAGAAGAAAGATTACATTTAGTATATATGTTGTCCACCTGGCCTAATAAAAACCCAAGTCTAACATCGTTTATTTCTATATTTGGTCCCTTAAAAATCCTATGACTCGACCCAACACCTAAGTACTAAATTTTCTAAAACATAAGTCTCATATGTTTGAATTTCTTATGACTTTGTGCATCTCTGAAACTGAAAACCTGAGATTCATAATACACTCTGAGAAATGAGTGTCTTAGACTTATTTTATCTACTATTTTAACTTTTAGTTTTATGTGCTACTTTCTAGTGCCTAAGCCTTGATGTCGTGGTAATAGTTTTACATTTACTACCTACTCCCTAATTTAATTTTAGGGTCTGGATATGTTTTCAAATTTTTGATAATTTTGTTTCTCAAAAAATGAATATTGAAATGCAAAATTGAATTGAAGTTCAAAAACTAAATCGAACTAAATTATTTTGGTTCGGTTTTCTGTTCTAATATTTGAAAAACCAAAAACCAAAGAATAGAACTAAACTTTGACAAAACCTTACTGAAAAACCAAATACCCGTCATACTAAAATCCAATCCTGGGTCAAGTTCTCAATAGATGTGTACGTTCCTCTCTTAAGCTTCATGTAATGAACTGATAGATGAAATATGTGAAAACAATGCCTAAGTCATAGACGAATATCCTGTAGGTCTGAATTCAGCTTAAGAATAACACTATTTCTTGGTGAGGCCACGCATCTGCAAAGCTGTATAATAAAGCATAAGAGACTCCACTAACCCCACACTTTGAAGCCTTTCATGATAACTAACTACAAATTGATACTCATCCTTAACCTGTCCAACCTGAAGTTGAGGTGTTTCTAAGCCTTTCAACGCTCAAACCTCCAATGCTCTTCATCATACATGGTTTTCCTAGTCACACCAGTAGCTCCGACACCCGACAAGGGAATACCATTAACTCTTGTCCATAAACCTAGTGAAGTACCTATTGACCACCACCTGAAACCAAACTCTCCAACACTTGCAATACTTAAACTAGAGTCTCCTAGAGCACCAGTGTAGCAACCAAACTAGGTTGAGCCTAAACTAGTTCCACTTGT
Organism: Capsicum annuum; assembly: GCF_002878395.1. Taxonomy (NCBI): domain Eukaryota; kingdom Viridiplantae; phylum Streptophyta; class Magnoliopsida; order Solanales; family Solanaceae; genus Capsicum; species Capsicum annuum. The sequence goes on from NC_061114.1 coordinate 23,219,250, forward strand.
TCAACTAGCAAGCAGTTAAAGAAGAACGAAAACAACAACCAAGCCCAAAATCTCATTATAACAAAATCAAGCCTCTAAGAGTGAGAAAATAAACTGATCCTAAAGTATCTAAATAAAAGGAAAGCAACCCTAGCATAAACCAAAGGAATTTGTTAGGTACTAGAGTTAAACAACCACTACCTTTGAATCCCAACAAAATGTCCCAAGCTCTGACTCCAAATTAATGCCTTGGTACAGTGGCTCAGTATTTGCACGTAGATTTCAAAAATAAACAAACGTGATTATCAAACCACACGTACTCAATATCATATTGAATGATCATAGTTAAAAGTGACAGCGAGAGCCACCTAAACCACTACTACCAACCTTCAATCACCTACAAACTGGAAATCCACACCTAGACCTGCCGATAAACATTAACAATAAGCTAGTTAGCACTATCCAAGTCCATAATTCCTCAATCCAGAATGATGTCAAGAATAAAAATGGCTAGAATTTGAGAGGATATTGTCGGTGGAAGCCACTAGAAGCTTCTGGAATTAAATTTTACTATAACAATCTATATTTATTTCATCCTTCAAAACTATATCACATCCTTAATTTCCATCCAATTCTTATGTCGAATAGGCTAGGGGATCTAGATCTAGCTTTGCTATTGGTGGCGCATCCTTTATAACTGGGAACCCCCCCTTTTTTAAATTACCCATTGCTATTTTTGAAGCAATGAACTAAAAAGAGTGCAACACATCTCGGCCAACTATAATATTATAAGTGGCTTTCATTCTTTTTTGCCTAGGGGACATCATTGGAGAATAATGTCACAGACATGGTGAGAACCTTCTATCAGTTACACCCTTTAAGTGTCGATTCTTCCATATTTAAATATGGAAATAGATCTATATTGAGATCCATAACTCTATATTTATTTCCAAATAAAGTGGGTTCAATATTTTTATTTTCATACATGTCAAGTATTCTCTAGCAAGATTGACTCAACAAATAACACACTGAATTGGTGAACTAATTCGAAATACAGAAATGCCAAAAATGCCAAAAATGAAGAAAGCTAATTTGCTCTTGAATAAAGTGGGTATGCTAGCAAAAAATGGAGTTAGGTTCATGCTAAAGAGCATGGAGATTTGAGTCCTCTTGAAGGCATAATATGGAGAATGTTCAATAAGAGAGATCAGATCAAATCGGCATTTTAAGATCTTGGAAATAGAATAAATTTAGAAGCGAATCACAAAATCTTGATACTGCCTTGCGCCCATTATAAAATTTTTCACTTGCACCCACCCTCTTAGTTATACTTCAGCAGGAATCAGACAACAGTAGTTTAGAAACCTATCGCGTTACTTTTGTGTTTGGCATCCAAATCATGTATAAAATATGATAGAAGTGGAGGGAATTAAGAGGTTTTGAGGGTTCTCATATGGTTTTGATTGAGGACTTGTTTGGGTGCCATTTATATCAATTGCATTGATAGTAGGGGAGAATAGAAGAAGGAAGAAACGTGTTGGATACCGTATGCGTGAGTGGTGAGAAAAGAAAAAATTGAGAGAATTGCATGTGGGTCTGTAAAGGGAAGGGAAACAGGAGTTTGGGTCGGGTTAGTGTAGTTTGGGCCAGTTGTGGCATTGATTAAATGGTTCAAAATATGAGAATTGAAGGTTGGGGTCGAACTGATGTTTAAAAAAGGGATTAGGCTCCTTGAAAATTAATAAACACTTAGTCAACCTTCAGAACAAAATTAAGACAATTTAATTTTCCAATTAATTAATGAGCTTCTCAACTTAAAAATTTTAAAAAAAGAACTATGATTGACACAGGAACTTACTATTTTGAATAACAATAGCTAGTTATGCAATTTAACCTCTACTTTAGTCGACTTGAAATTTTTAATAAATTAAGACACTAATTTTGAATATTTATTATGTTAGCCACCTCTATTTACGTTTTATGTTTTAGTAATGAAAAACTAATAAGTGGACATTTGCAGGATATTTAAGATCTCTAATGACGAAGGGATATCTCGCACAAAGGATATTGAAGATCTCTATTGATGGTAGGATATCTCGCACAAATGCAAGGAATGTCCTCTCAAAGAGGACGGTGCTAAATATGGAGCCACATCAATTAAGGATCTCGCTGTACAAGGAAACAAGAACTACATCAACTAAAGATCTTGCTGGACAAGGCAAATCAAAGGATGATTAAACATACCTCACAACAAGACTAAAGGAAAAGAGATCACACTCTCTACATGGACATATCTGATATAGACATGTATGGTTGTGAGAAAGAAAGATCGCATCAAGTATGGACATATTTGATATGGACATACCATAAGGTGCAAACTCCCTTAATCAAGGAATCAACTCAAACCCTTGATTGAGAAGAAATCCCTTGGGTTTCCTTATGAAGAAAAGAAGCAGATGATGTAGAAGACTATAAAAGCAAAAACAAAGGACAGAAGACACTACGCAACTTCACAAAAAATTTCAAAGTGTCTCAATCTTAGTCTCACAAAGCTTTGTACTTCTTAAGTTTGCAATAGTTATACAAAGAATAGGATCGAGTCAACTTTGTAATACAAACTGAGATTGTGTCACAAGATCTGAAGAACAAAATAAGTCTTTGAAACTTATTTATCATCATTGTACTCGAGCTCGACTTTGAAAGATCTAAGGAAACTTTGAAACCCAAAGGGGCTGGACGTAGGCACCATATTAGTGTTCCAAACCAGAATAAATCTTCATGTTGTTATTTTTATTCGTTTATTTACTTATCTATTTATTTTAATCTAATAGGGTTTGTGAAGTATATTTATTTGCTGGCAAGTCGATTAAGAAGACTAAGCAGTTGACTCACAGAAATTCTCAATTCACCCCCCCCCCCTTGAATTTCATATATGAAAAATGATATAAATTCATATATTTTGAGTATATAGAGATATATATTTTCTTTTTGGAAAATTATAAAATTCCTTGAAATAGATTTTATAAATATATTTGATTTTTGCAAATAAATATTTCAAATTATTTAAAATTACAAAAAGCTCAAAATTAATTAGACAATGGGGAGCAAAAATTGAGTGTCAATAGTGATAACAATGCTTCTAATTCAAACTATAGGGATGATGTGGAGGCTTGTGCGCGCCACCCTTATATTGATCTTTTCTTCCTTTTTCTTTTCAAATTCTACTTCGTTCTACTTAAAAAATAGAACAAAAATAAATTATCACATTCGCTGCTTTATCATTGAATTTTAAGAGTCGATTCCTCCTTTTTAGTTATCCTCCTCAATTTGAGAGTTCATTCAACTGCTTTTATTTTATGCTTGTGTCTCTGATTTATCGGTTTTTTCTCCTTAGATCTTCTATTTGCATCTCTGTTTTTCCCCTTGCGGCAACTTCAATACTTAAATTTGCTGAGTGCATTAATTGTCATTAGGGGTGTTTATGAATCGGTTTGGGTAGGTTATTGGTCAAAACTATAACTAAATTAACTTAGTTGATTTTTAAATTTCTAAAACCAAATTAAGCCAAACAAAAAAATAACCGTCGGTTTGGTTCTTGTCGGTTTAGTTTGGTTCGCTTCGATTTTTTCGGTTTATAACTTTAGTTAATGATAAAAGTTGAAAATTAAAAAAAATAAATCCAATCTAACATATGAGATGTTAACCGAGTGTTGTATCTCAACCGTAAAACTAAGATGTCAACTGAGTGTTATACTTCGACAAATCTATGAACAACACCATATGAACACTTCTAAAAAATTATTTTAAAACAACATTTAACAAAATGATATGATAAACCCCCCAAAAGATGAACACACAAACTTTTTACTCAACAAGGTTAAAAGAAATTAAAATTAATGATTGTCTATAGTCAAATGAATCTCAGCTATAAATTTCAATATACAACAAGATATTATTTTCACAATTAGTATCATTTGTCATTCAAAGTGCGAAATTCACTTAGAATCTCATAAGGTCTTATTAACTAGATGAAGAAATGACTTAATGTGTTACGACTAAAGTTAAATCATAATTAAAATATAAAGTGTAACAAACATCTATATTGTATTTATGAATAATACATAAATAATTATAATATATATATATCGGTTCGGTTTGATTATTCTGTCAGTTATTTTAGAGTAAAATCAAACCAAACCAAATTAGTATCGGTTTTTTAAAATTCAAAATCAAACCAAATCAAATCTAACGAAATATCAATTTTTTAATCGGTTTGGTTTGGATCGCGGTTCAATTTGATTAAAAACAAAACCATGAACACCCCTAATTGTCATGCTTGAATTCCCCACCTATCC
>NC_061114.1:23223683-23330046 GCF_002878395.1 Capsicum annuum
ACGATTTTAGTTTAGCTCATACAAAAATCTATATTTCTAGCTTTGACTATATATCTATATTTACTTTATTATGAGCTTCAAATTTAGTAGAAGGCTTACAGGGTTATCTTGAGCTACTCATAGTCTCGAGCATAGTGTGATATCTCGGGACCCATTTTCAGGGCATTACAAACATGGTATCAGAGCCTAAGGTTATAAGAGTTCTAGAAAGTCAGACAAGCTGTATTACATAGAATTTTAATCATGGGTGTGAAGCATGCCATATTTATGAGCATAAGGCTACGGGATGTTTTTAGGAAATCATCTTTTTTTCATGATCTATCATTCTTACAGTATCTTTTTCTGCTTTTAACTCATGCTCTTACGTGACAGTTGAATATTCCTTCTCATCGAGCTAACGCCCATAGAAATAATAACCAGCCACCCTAGCTTGCTGACCCTCTTAATGAGAATATATCCCATGCTAAATTTTGGGCTGCCTTTCAAGCATTGGCCCAAGCTGTGACTGTCAATGTTCAGGGTAACCATCAGGCGATGTCCCACTTTAGATGAATAGTGATTTAGCAGTAGCCAGAATTTGAGACTTTATGAGAATGAATCTGCCAGAGTTTTTTGGGTTAAAAGCAGGTGAGTACCTACAGATTTATTTAGATAAGGTGAAAAATATCACCCAGATTATGCGTGTTTCTAAAGAGGAGAGTGTAGATTTTTCATCTTATAGATTGAAGGGTGTAGCATATGATTGGGTGGTTATATGGAAGAATGGTTGAGGCAAGAATGCAGCACCTATGAGTTGGCAGGTGTTCCAGGATACGTTTTTTGACATTTTCTTTCTGCATGAAATTAGAGAAGCAAATATGGGGGACTTTGTGAACCTGAGGCAAGGCTCGTTGTCAGTGAAGGTGTACTTCCTTAAGTTAAACTAGTTGTCTAAGTATGCCCCTGATATGATGGTTGACTCTAGGGAGAGTATGAGTAAGTTTGTTACTGGAGTATCTAGTTTTGTAGTTAAGGAGTGTAGGACTACCAAGCTTATTGTAGACATGGATCTTGCTAGGTTGATAATTTATGCTCAACAGATTGAGGAAGAAAATTTGAAAGGAAGAGAGAAAGGAAGTAAGAAGGCTAGAACTAGACAGCTTGAGTATGGCCAAACAAAGTTTGTAGGGGACATCGTTCACCAATTTAGAATTTTTCATCTATGCCAGTTCCATCTTCTGCCAGTGCTCCGACCCCAGAGCTTAGAAAGAGTAGTAGCGTAAGACTTCTATGTCCAGATCTCAGAATAGTGTCAGTGGAAAACCTAGTTATCTTTTATATGCTAGGTGTGGTAATAATTATCTTGGTGAGTGCTTGTTAGGACAGAAAGGTTGCTGTGGTTTTGGTAAGTTGGGTCATGGAATCAAAAAGTATTTGTATGCTATGTAGGGAAATAGGGATGTTTATCCCTATACTCAGGCTACTAGCGCACCAGCTTCTTTAGGTCGATGAGTCCCTCCTTAGGGTGTATCATTCTGTATTAGCGGTGGTCAGCATCAGAATTGGTTTCATGCTTTACCATCTTGTCAGGAACACGAGGATTCACCAAATACTGTTATTGGTATGCTTCATATCTTTTATCTTGATATTTATATGTTGATTGAACCTAGGTTGAATTTATCTTATGTAACCCAACTAGTTGCAGTAAATTTTGAAATAGGTCTTGAAAAGATTCCTGAGCCCTTCTTAGTTTATACCTCAGAGGGTGAGTTAGTTGTTGCCAAACAGATCTATAGAGTTGGATATGGTTGACTTTGACCTAGTTCTTGGTATGGATTAGCTCTATTCCTGTTGTGCATCTATAGATTGTCGCATCCGAGTGGTGAAGTTTTAGTTTCCAGATGATCCAGTCTTTGAGTGGGAAGGTAATTTAGTGTCTGCTAAGATTTATTTCATATGCTATCTTAAAGCTAGAAAGTTGATCTCACAAGGGTGCATCTATTATTTAGTTTGAGTCAAATACACTAAGTCTAAGACTCCAATAGTTTAGTCAGTCCATGTATTCAATAAGTTTCCTAATATTTTTTCTGAAGATTTTCCAAGGGTACCTCCTAATAGGGAAATATAATTCGGTATTGACCTTCTCCCAAATACTTAACCTATCTATTTTCATCCTTATCATGTGGCTCCTACCGAGCTTTAAGAGTTAAAAGAGCAACTTAAATATGTATTAAATAAAGGTTGCATAAGGCCTAGTGTCTCTCCATGGGGTGATCCTATCCTATTCTTGAGAAAGAAATGGTTCTTTGCAAATGTACATTGACTATCATTAGCTGAATAAAGTTACAGTAAAAAGCAAATATCCTCTTCCTAGGATTTTTGAATTATTAGACCAACTCCAAGGTGCTAGTTATTTCTTCAAGATAAACCTTAGATCCATCTATTATCAGCTTAGAGTAAGGGAATATGACATTCCAAAAATAGATTTAGAACCCGTTGTGGTCTTTTTGAGTTTCTAGTCATGTCCTTTGGACTAACAAATGCCCCAACAACCTTTATGGACTTGATGAACAGAGTGTTCAAATAGTATTTGGAAATTTTTTTCATAGTCTTTATCAATGATATTCTTGTCTATTCTCATAGTAAGGATGATCATGCAGACCACCTTAGAATCTGTTGCAAACTCTTAGGAATCACCTATTTTTTGCCAAATTCAGCAAATGTGAATTTTGGCTAAGATCAGTAGCTTTCCTCAGTTATATTATTTCCAGTGATGGCATTAGAGTTGATCGCCAAAAGATAGAAGCAGTAAAAAACTGGACTAGACTTATCTCTCCATTAAACATCAAAAGTTTCTTGGGTTTATCTGGCTATTATAGGTGCTTTGTTAAGGGTTTTTCTTCTATTCCCTCCCCTAGGTCTAGATTGACTCAGAACAAAGTTAAGTTTCAGTGGTTAGATTTTTATGAGAAGAGTTTTCAAGAGTTTAATACTCGACTCACTTCAGCCCTAGTTTTAACGCTACCCAGTGGTAAAAATGGGTTCATTGTCTATTATAATACTTTTAGAATTTGTTGTGTTTTGATGTAGAGAAGTAAGGTTATAGCCTATTCCTCTAGACAACTTAAGCCTCACAAAAATAACTACCCTACCCATGACCTTCGGTTAGCTGCTATTGTGTTTGCATTGAAACATTTTAGGCACTATCTTTATGTGGTGCATCTTGATGTGTTTACGGATCACAAAAGTTGGATGTATGTATTTACTCAGAGAGAGTTAAACCTTTGTCAGAGAAGCTGGCTAGAATTATTGAATGATTATAGTATGAGTGTGTTTCATCTAGGCAAGGCTAATGTAGTGGCAGATGTCCTTAGTAGATTGTCTATGGGCAGTGTTGCTCATATGGAGAGTGATAAGAGAGAACTAGTTCGGGAAGTCACCGGTTAGCTAGATTGGGTGTGAGGTTGGTTGACTAAGCTGAAGGCAATGTTTGGGTTCAAAGTAGTTAAGAATCTTCTTTAGTTTCTAAAGTGAAAGAGAAGTAGGATAAGGATTCTAGTTGGTCAAGTTGAAGGTTTCAGCTAAAGACCAAAAGGTAGATGTTTTATCCTAAGGAGAAAATGGTCTGTTGAGATACCAGAGTAGATTGCGTGTGCCATGTGTTGATGATTTGAGTCGGTGGATTATGGCAAAAGTGCATAGTGCGTGTTATTCATTTCATTCAATAGCCACCAAAATGTATTGCAATCTGCAGGAAGTCTGTTGGTGAAGTGGTATGAAGAAAGATATCGCAGAATTTGTAGCCAAGTGTGCAACTTATGAACAGGTTAAGGTAGAGTACCAAAGACCTAGTGGAACTTTATAGGAGTTTGGTATTCCGACTTAGAAGTGGGAAGAGGTGAAGATAGACTTTGGGATATGGTTACCATATTCACGTCGTCAGTAAGATTTGATTTGGGTTATATTAGACAAATTGAATAAATCCTCTTATTTCTTGCCGGTTCACACGTCCTACACAGCTGAAGATTATGCTAAGATTTATATCAGAGAGTTGGTTAGATTGTATGGAGTTCCCTTGTCCATTATCTCAAATAGGGGTACTCAATTTACCTGTTAGTTTTAGAAAGCCTTTCAGAAGGGTCTTGGTACCCAAGTTCATCTCAGTTCACCTTTTTATCCATAGACAGATGGTCAGGAAGAGAGGACCATTCAGACCTTAGAGGATATATTTAGGTCATGTTTTCTTGATTTCAAATGTAACTGAGATGACCACTTGCTGTTGATTAAGTTTTCCTGCAATAATACTTACTATTTTAGTATTCAGATAGCCCCATTTAAAGATCTTTATGGGAAGAGTTGTAGATCATCATTCGGTTGGTTCGAAGTGGGTGAGGCCACTTTAATTGGGCCAGATATTGTGTTTGAAGCCATGGAAAAATTTCAGTTGATTTGAGAGAAATTGAAACAAGATTAGAGTCGTCAAAAATCCTATACAAATGTAAGAAGGATAGATCTTGAGTTTGAAGTAGATCTTCTTATGTATTTAAAGGTTTCACTCGTGAAGGGGGTAATGAGATTTGGCAAAAAGGGGAAGCTTAGCCCCCGATATGTTGGCCCCTACAGGATTTTGAGTCACGTGGGGAAGGTAGCATATGAGCTTGAGCTACCCGTAGACTTATCATCAGTTCATCCAATGTTCCATATGTCCTTATTAAAGAAGTGCATGGACGATTCAGCTGTTCTAGTTCCTCTAAAAAGCATAGATATTCAGAATAGCCTTTCATTCGAAGAAGTTCCAGTAGAGATTCTTGATCATTAGATCCGTAGACTAAGGAACAAAGAAGTTTCCTTGGTCAATGTTCTGTGGAAAAAATAGTCTGTTGAGGGTGCTACTTGGGAAGCAGAAGCAGACATGCATACCAAGTATCCTCATCTCTTCTCTACAAACTAAGATTCAGCTGAAGGGAACAATCTTTCTTAATTCAATTCTTTCCCAGTCTCACATTCAGCTATATAGTTATCTTTATGTAATCTCATGCACTCCTAGATTAGTTCAGTCGCTAGGTATGTTTTAGATTTAGTCATGCAGTTGTTTCAGTTCAGTTCCTCTGAATCTTCAGTTTAACTAGGCTCATTCGAGGATGAATATTCCCACGGGGGAGATACCCCATACTTTTCTTAGCTCAGTTTAGCTCCTAGAATGTCAGGGTTAAATTTAAAAATGAATAATAATTGATATGAGTAAATTTTCCAGATTTAGACCCTTCAATGTGTAGATAATTGAATTAGCTCTCTAACGATACCAGTTTTGACTTTATTCGATACTCGGTTAAGAAGTTATGACAATTTTAGTGAAAGCAATAGATCACCGCGATAAGCACCATATCGCGGTGAAGGACAGATTCACTATTGTCTGATTCTAGTAAAGCACCGTGATTGGCCTGCGTTGCAGTGAAGCTCTAGTTCCCGTTCATCCCATTTTAGTAGATCATTATGATTAGCCTATTTCTCGCTAAAAATCCCAATTAGACAGACACCGCATTGCGGTGAAGTGCAAAATGATACTCGTCTTTTTACACTGGTGCAACGCAATTATGCTGCATCGCGCCAAAGGCCAAACTAGCAATCGTCCTTTTTCTAGTAAACCACTGCGATAGCGGCGCGTCGCTCTGGGAGGCAAAATCGAGATTCTCAGTTTAAGTAAAATTTTAAAAATACAATTTAGTCTTTTCCCAAGCCCTCAAACCGTGAATAACAAAGGATTAAACCTATTCTAAGCCTATTATGCTCACTTATCGTCAACTTTCTCTCAAAGAAATCCTAGAACATCAAACCTTCATCCCCAAGAAATCCAAATTCCACCATTCTTTTTCCAAGATAGCTCAAAATAAAATATTTTCAATCCAAAAACATTAAGAATCTATCTTCAAGAGCACAAATAGGAACTCAAAGTTCATGTTTCTTTATATAATCATCAAATAAGGTATGTGGGGTTTTTCAACAAGGATAATTCTTTCATCCTTGTGCCCAAAACTAGTTTTTAATTACAAAATTATATGATTTTGTACGATTACCCATGAGTTTCAAATTAGGGTTCATACCAATATTTTTATTTGCAAGATTATGAGATTTTCAGTGAATTAGATGTTAAATTGCATGACTACTTTTGTATTTTCATACGTGTTGTAGAAATTTCCAGATTTAGACTTCAATTATCAATATTTTCATTACTTAGCATGAGTTTTATGATGATTTGACATGAAATAGATGCATGGGTTGTTAGCCCTAGTTTTAATGTTGTTATTTCAAGAAGATTATTCTTTTAAGCATCACATAACTTGTTATATTCATATTTTGAACAAAGATTTAATCTTTTGATCTCAGCTTAGATATGAAATCTACTTCATAGATTTAGCTACAGTTTACAGTAAATAGATTTACAAGAGGTTTTTATTGTAAGCTCTTATATTAGTTTTAAAAGTGGATTTCCTACAGAATGAGCATACAGATTAAAGGGAGTAGTATTTAACATCGAGTTGTGTATGTTCACATGCCCCAAAACTATGAGCCAATATAGGTTTAGATTATCAGATTATTCCCATTTCTATATGGATAAGAGATACATATGTGATCACTTAGATTAGGTTATACTCCTTGAAAAGAGTATGCCACTTCTCCCCAACGTGAGGTTTTCCCATAAGGGAACTAGACGTTGGACAATATGATAGCTTACATAGTGTATGCCAGTTAGAAAAATCCCCTACCACTTACAGAAAAGAGTAAAGAATAATAGAAAACCATTTAGAAACTAAGTGTAAAGGCTCACAAATTTTATTCACATATTGCTTTATTTGAGGCATTAGTTACAAATGTCAGCTTTCAGATTTCAGATATAAAAGTGAGTCCTTTCTGCACAGACAACATGATATGAAGATAGAATACATGTACAACTTTTAGAAACTTAATGTTATGCCTCACTAGACCTATGCAACATGTTTTTCTATTCGTGATTATGATTTTCACTTTTCAGATATTCCAGCTTATGTGAGTCATCTATATTTAGCAAGCATTCCTTTACAAATTTATAATAATACAGAGATATTGATTTACTTATGTACTCACTTCTATATACTTAGTACAATCCAGAAGTACTGATCCATATATACGTCTATGTATGACTTTGTCTCATAATGTAGGTTCAGGTGCTCAGTTTTAGCAGTATGAGTGATTTTGAGCATCTCTTTCTGCATTCTGACAGTAGGTGAGTCATAAGAATTCCAGGACACAGTTATTCAGTTTGTCATCTTTCTAGTATAGATGATTTAGTATTCATAGACTGTTTGAGTCAGTTGGGGGTTTATCCCAGTGGCTCTCTAGTTATTAGTAGTAGAGGCTTGTCAAACTGCTAGATGTGGTTCAGATTTCCAGTATTGATTAACTAGATTCTTGAGTTTAGCACTTTCAGGTATTATATGTAGATGGTTTCATCTTATCTCATGCAAAATTCAGCATTTTATCTTTGACTATATATCTACAGTTACTTTATTATGAGCTTCAAATTTTGTAGAATGCTTATAGGGTTAGCTTAATACTACTCATGTCTCGAGCACCATGTGACATCTTGGGATCCATTTTCATGGAGTTACAAACTTGGTATTACAGCCTAAGTTTATAAGAGTCCTAGAGAGTTATATAAGCCACGTTATGTAGAGTCTTGATCATGGGTATGAAGCGCACCATATTATGAGCAAGAGGCTACGGGACATTTTTAGGAAATCATCTTTTTATTTTGTGATCTATAGTTATTATAGTATCTCTATCTAATTTTAAATAGTTCCCTTATGTGACAGTTGAATATGCCTCCTCGTTAAGTTAACGCCTACAGAAATGATAACCAGCCACCCCAGCCTACTGACCCTCTGAATGAGAATGTATTCCATACTAAATTTTAGGCTGCCTCTTAAGCATTGGCCTAAGCTATAACTACTAATGTTTAGGACAACCATCAGGTGGTAGTCCTACTTCAGCAGAACAGTGATTTAGTAGCTTCCAGAATTTGAGACTTTATGAGAAGGAATTCGCCAGAGTTCTTCAAGTCAAAAGCAGGTGAGTACCTACATCTTTATTTTGATGTGGTGAAAAAGATCACCCAGATTATGCATGTTTCTAAAGAGGCGAGTGTAGCTTTGGCATCCTATAGATTGAAGGATGTAGCATATGATTGCATGGTTATATGGAAGAATGGTAGAGGAGAGAATGCAGCTCCTATAAGTTTGCAGGTTTTTCAGGATATGTTTTTATATAGGTTCTTTCTGTGTGAAATGAAAGAATCTAAGATAGAGGATTTTGTGAACCTTAGGCAGCGCTCGATGTCAGTTAAGGAGTACCTCCTTAAGTTCAACCAGTTGTCTAAGTATGCCCCTGATACTATGGCTGACCCTAGGGCGAGTATAAGTAAGTTTGTTACTAAAGTATCAAGTTTGGTAGTCAAGGAGTGTAGGAATTCCATGCTTATTGGGTATATAGATCTTTCTAAGTTGATAATTCATGCTCAGCAGAGTGAGGCAAAAAGTTTAAAGGAAGAGTGAGGGGAAATTAAAGGGCTAGAATTGTGCAGTTTGAGTATGGCCAGACAAAGTTTAGAGGGGGAAATCATTCACAGTTTCCAAATTGTTATCTATGCCAGCGCCATCTTCAGCCAGTGCTCCCTCCCGCAGAGTTAGGCAAGAGCAGTGGAGTAAAACTTTTATGTCTAGATCTCAGAATATTATGACTGGAAAACCCATTTATCCTCCATGTGATAAGTGTGGTAATAATCATCTTGGTGAGTGTTTGTTAGGACATAAAGGTTGTTATGGTTTTGGTAAGTTGGGTCATGGAGTCAAAAAGTGTCTACATGCTATGTACGGAAACAAGGATGTTCGTCCACAGACTTAAGCTACTAGCACATCAGCTCCTCTAGGGCGCCCAGTCCCTCCTCAGGGTGTATCATCCAGTACCAGTTGTGATCAGTACCAGAATCAGTTTTATGCTTTACCATCCCATCAGGAGCATAAGAATTCACCAGATGTTATTACTAGTATGCTTCGTGTCTTTTCTCTTGGTGTTTATGTGTTGTTATATGTGTTGTTAGACCCTGGGTCAAATTTATCTTATATGACCCCACTAGTTGCAGTAAATTTTAAAATAGGTCCTGAAAATATCCCTGAGCCCTTCTAAGTTTATACCGCAGTGGGTGAGTCAGTTGTTGCCAAACAGATCTAAAGAAAGTGTACTAACACTGTACTTCATAAGATCATATAAGCAAACTTAATAAAGTTGGATATGGTTGACTTTGACCTAATTCTTGGTATAGATTAGCTCCATTCCAGCTATGTATCCATAGATTGTCGCACCTGAGTGGTAAAGTTTCAGTTTCCAGATAAGCCAGTCTTTAAGTGGGAAAGAAATTCAGTGTCTCCCGAGATTCATTTCATATTCTATCTTAAATCCAAAAAGTTTATCTCAAAAGGGTGCATCTATCATTTAGTTCTAGTCAAACACACTAAGTCTGAGACTCCAATAGTTCATTCAGTCTGTGTAGTCAATGAGTTACCTGATATTTTTTCAAAAGATTTACCAAGGCTACCTCCCGATAGGGAAATAGAATTCGGTATTGACCTTCTCCTAGATACTCAACCTATCTCTATTCCACCTTATCGTATGGCTCTAGCCGATCTTAAAGAGTTAAAAGATCATCTTAAAGATCTTTTAAATAAAGGTTTCATAAGGCCCAGTGTCTCTCCATGGGGCGCTCCCGTCCTAGTCGTGCAAAAGAAAGATGGTTCTTTGTGAATGTGCATTGACTATTGTCAGCTGAATAAAGTCACAGTCTAAAACAAATATCCGCTTCCTAGGATTGATAAATTAATCGACAAAATCCAAGGTGAAAGTTATTTTTCCAAGATAGACCTTAGATCCGACTACCATCAGCTTAGAGTAAGGGAATGTGATATTTCAAAAACAGATTTCAGGACCTGTTATGGTCGTTTTGAGTTTCTAGTCATGTCCTTAGACTAACAAATTCCCCAAAAACCTTCATGGACTTGATGAACAGAAAGTTCAAACAATATTTGAACATATTTTTCATAGTCTTTATCGATGATATTCTTGTCTATTCTCGTAGAGAGGATAATCATGCAGACCACCTTATAATTCTGTTGCAAACTCTTAGGAATCACTAGTTGTTTGCGAAATTCAGCAAATGTAAAGTTTGGCTAGGATCAGTATCTTTCCTCGGTAATATTGTTTCAAGTAATGGCATTAGAGTTCATCCCTAAAAGACAGAAGGAGTAAGAAATTTTCCTAGACCTATCTTTCCATCAGAGATTCAAAGTTTCTTAGTTTTAACTAGCTATTATAGGTGCTTTGTTGAGGGTTTTTCTTCTAATGCATCCCCTATGTCTAGATTGACTCAGAAAAAAGTTATGTTTCAGAGGTCAGATTCCTATGAGAAGAGTTTTCAGGAGTTGAAGACTTAAGTTACTTCAGGCCTAGTTTTAGCACTACCTGATGGTACAGATGGGTTCGTTGTCTACTTTGATGGTTCTAAAATTTCTTTGGGTTCCATTTTGATACAGAGAGTTAAGGTTATAGCCTATGCCTCTAGACAACTTAAGCGTCACGAAAAGAACTACCCTACCCATGACCTTGAGTTAGCTGTTGTTGTGTTTGCATTGAAAATCTAGAGGCACTATCTTTATGGGGTGCATGTTGATGTTTTTACGAATCAAAAAAGTTTGCAGTATGTGTTTACTCAGAGGAAGTAAAACCTTTATCAGAGAAGGTGGTTAGAATGGTTGAAAGATTATGATATGAGTATTTGTATCATACCGACAAGGCCAATGTAGTGGCCGATACCCTTAGTAGATTATCTATTGGCAGTGTTACTCATGTTGAGAATGAAAAGAGAGAACTAGTTTGGGAAGTTCACCGGTTAGCTAGATTGGGTATGAGTTTGGTTGATTCAGCTGAACGTAATGTTTGGGTTCAGAGTAGTTCAGAATCTTCTCTAGTTTATAAAGTGAAAGAGAAGCAATATAAGGATTCTAGTTGGTAAAGAGGAAGGGTTCAGTTAAAGACCAACAGGTATAGGTTTTCTCCTCAGGGGAGTTGGTGCATTAAGATACCAGAGTAGATTATGTGTCACATGTGTTGATGATTTGAGGTAGTGGATTATGGCACAGGCGCATGGTGCGGGTTATTCCATTCATCCGGGATTAACTAAGATGTACCGCGATCTGCAGGTAGTCTATTGGTGGAGTGTTATGAAGAAATATATCGCAAGAATTTATAGCCAAGAGTGCAACTTGTTAACAGGTTAAGGTAGATCACCAAAGACATGGGGGCACTTTGGAGGGTTTAGTATTCCCACTTGGAAGTGGAAGAGGTGAACGTAGACTTTATGACAGGGTTACCCACTCTCGTCATCAGCATGATTCTATTTGGGTTAGAGTAGACAGATTGACTAAATCAGCTTATTTCTTGCCAGTTCACACGTCCTACATAGCTGAAGATTATGCTAAGATGTATAGCAGAGAGTTGGTTAGATTGAACGGAGTTTCCTTGTCTATCATCTAAGATAGGGGTACTCAGTTTACCTTTTGGTTTTGGAAATCCTTTAAGAAGGGTTTTGGTACCCAAGTTCATCTTTTCATCCACAGATAGATGGTTAGGTAGAGAGGACCATTCAGACCTTAGAGGATATGTTTAGGTCATGTGTTCTTAATTTCAAAGGGAATTGGGATGACCACTTGTTATTGATGGATTTTGCCTATACTAACAGTTACCATTGTAGTATTCAGATGGCCCCGTTTGAAGCTCTCTATAGGTGGAGATACAAATAACCAGTCAGTTGGTTCAAAATGGGTAAAGCCGCTTTGATTGGGCTAGTATGCTGTTTGAAGTCATGGAGAAATTTCAGTTGATTTGAGAGATTAAAAGCAATTAGAGTCATCAAAAATCTTATGCAAATGTAAGAAGGAGATATCTTGACTTTGAAGTAGATGATCTTGTGTATTTGAAGGTTTCACCCATGAAGGAGGTAACGAGATTTGGCAAAAAGGGGAAGCTTAGCCCCCGATATGTAGGCCCCTATAGGATTTTGAGTCACATGGGGAAGGTAGCATATGAGCTTGAGCCATCCGCAGACTTATTATCAGTTCATCCAGTGTTTTATGTGTCCTTATTAAAGAAGTGCATGGACGATTCAGCTATTCTAGTTCCTCTAGAAAGCACAAATATTCAGAATATTCTTAATCATCAGATCCATAGACTAAGAAAAAAAGTAGTTCCCTTGGTCAAAGTTCTGTGGTGAAATCAGTCTGTTGAGGGTGATACTTGGGAAGCAGAAGCATACATGTGTACCAAGTATCCACATCTCTTCTCCACAAACTCAGATTTAGCTGAAGGTAACAGTCTTCCTTAATTCAGTTCTTTCCCATTCTCAGATTCAGCTATATAGTTATCTTCTAGTAAATTTATGCACTTGAATATTAGTTCATTCACTCAGTATGTTTAGATTTAGTCAAGAAGTTTTTTCGGTTTAGTTCCTCAGAATCTTTAGTTTAACTAGTCTTATTCGAGAATTAATATTCCAAAGGAGGAGATAATGTAATACCCCTTACTTTTTAGCTCAGTTCTAGAATATCAAGAGTTAATCTAAAAATAAATAAATCCTGATACAAGTAGAATTTTCCATCATTATACCATTCAATGTGTAGATAATTGAATTAGCTTTCCAACGATACCAATTCTGTCATAATCCGATACTTGGTTAAGAAGTTATAGCGATTTTAGTGAAAGTAGTAGATTACCGCGAAAAGCACTGTGTCACGGTGAAAGAAAGATTCACAATTGTCCGATTCTAATGAAGCAACACAATTGGCCCACGTCACAGTGAAGCTTTAATTCTCATTCATCCCATTCTAGTAGCTCATCGTGATTAGCCTGTATCATGCCAAAATTCCCAATTGGTAGACACCGCATTGCGGTGAAGTGTAAAATGGCACTACTCCTTTTCCAATGATGCAAAGCGATTACGCCGCGTCGCTCCAAAGGACAAAATAGCGATCATCCTTCTTACAGTAAGCCACCGTGATAGCATCACGTCGCGCCGGGAGGCAAAATCGAGATTTCCAGTTTAGAGTAAAATTTTAAAAGGGAAAATTAAGTCTTTTCCCAAGCCCCCAAATCGTGAATAATAGAGGATTAAACCTATTGTAAGCCTATTATGCTCATTTTTCATCAACTTTCTCTCAAAGAAACGCTAGAACATCAAACCTTCATCCCCAAGAAATCCTAATTCCTCCATTCTTTTTCAAAGATAGCTCAAAATTTAAGATTCCCAATTTAAGAACTTTAAGAATCGGTCTTCAAGAGCACAAATAGGAACTCAAAGTTTAAGTTTCTTCATCTAATCATCAATTAAGGTATGGAGGTGTTTTCAACAAGGATAATTCTTTCATCCTTGTTCCCAAAACTATCTTTTAATTACAAACTTACATGATTTTGTATGATTAACTATGAGTTTCAAATTAGGGTTCATAGTCAATATTGTTATTTGCAAGATTATGAGATTTCAAGTGAATTAGATGTTAAATTGCATGACTACTTTTGTATTTCTTGCGTATTGCAGAAATTTCCAGATTTAGACTTAAATTATCAATATTTTCATTACTGAGCATGAATTTTATAATGATTTGACATGAAATAGATGAATGGGTTACCAGCCCTTGTTTGAATGTTGTTATTTCAAAAAGATGAAGCTTTTAAGCATTCCATGACTTGTTATATTCAGAGTTTCAACAAAGATTTGATCTTTTGATCTCAACTTAGACATGGAATCCACTTTACAGATTTAACTACAGTTTATAGTAAATTGATTTACCAGAGGTTTTCATTGTAAACCCTTATATTTAATTTTATAGTGAATTTCATACAGAATAAAGGGAGTGGTATTTAGCATCGAGTTGGTATGTTCACATGCTCAGAACTACGAGCTAACGTAGGTTTAGATTATCAAATTATTTCCATTTCTATATGGATGGCGCAATTAAATAAGGTTATGCTCCTTGGCAAGAGTATGACACCTCTCCCCAACGTGACCTTTTCCCATAAGGGAACTAGATATTGGACACTATGATAGCTCACATAGTGTATGCCGATTAGAAGAAGCTCCCTACAGCTTATAGAAATAAGTAAAGAATAATTAAAAATCTTTTAGAAACTAAGTGTAAAGTCTCACAAATTTTATGCAGATATTGCTTTATATAAGGCATTAGTTCCAGATGTCAGCTTTCAGATTTCAGATATATAAAAGTGAGTCCTTTCTACACTTAGAAAGTATGATTTGAAGATATAATACAAGTACAGCTTGTAGAAACAAAATGTTATGGCTCACTAGATCTATGCAATATGTTTTTCTATTCAAGATTATGATTTTTAGTTTTCAGATATTTCAGCTTATGGGAGTCATCTACATTTAGCTTGCATTCTTTTACAAATTTATAATATTGTTAAGATATTGATTTACTTGTGAATTCACCTCATATACTTAGTACAATCTATAAGTACTGATCCACATATACGTCTATGTGCTACATTGACTCATATTGTAGTTTCAGGTTCTCAGTTTCAGCAGTGTGAGTGATTTCGAGCATCTCTATCTGCATCCCGATAGTTGGTGAGTCATCATAATTTGGGGACCTAGTTATTTAGTTTTTCAGCTTACTAGTATAGATGATTCAGTATTCACAGGCAGTTCGAGTCAGCTGGGGGTATGTTCTTGTGGCTCTCTAGTTATTAGTAGTAGAGGCTTGTCAGACCGCTAGATATGATTCAGATTTCTAGTATTGATTGCCTAGATTCTTCATTTTAAGACTTTCAGATATTATATTCAGATGGTTTTAGCTTAGATCATATAGAATTCCGCATTTTAGTTTTGACTATATATCTACATTTACTTTATTATGAGTTTCAGATCTAGTATAAGTCTTACAGGGTTAGCTTAAGGCTACTCATAGTCTTGATCACCGTGTGACATCTCGGGACCTATTTTTGGATCATTACAAATATATGCTTTATTTCAAAACAAGAGAGGGAAATTCATTGTTCATTCTCTTAATTAAACATTCCAAACTATATATGTGTTTACATAAAGGTTCCAGATTTGATTACCACAAAAGGGGTTCAACACAATACATATATTTTCATCAAAATGATTTAATAACATGCTTTTCGAAACAATATTCAAAACTTCATAGTTTGTAACATGATTATAAATCATTAAATTTTATAAAAATAATAAAATCCATACCCATGGAGTTTGAGGATAGTCCCACATACCTTAGGCTGTTTAGTTTGAAAAATGGAACATTAACCTTGAAACGTTTCTTGATAATCTTGAATTGAAAGGCTTGAATTCTTGATTTTTGAGAAGAAGAATTGAATCTTGTTCTTGAGAGGTGGTTAGGGTGTTTCTTTGAGAGAAATATTGAATAAGGAGGCAACTAATGCTCCTTGGGGGCTGAAATTTTATGTTCTGGGCGGATTTGGGTGAGGGAATATGACCAAAGTGCCCCTACACTCTTAAGGATTTGAAATAGCGTGTGAAACAGATTTGGGTCACATTAGACATCGCATTAGGAAGAGCAATGCATCGCGTCACTCATAGCCTAGAGAGGACCAATGCGTTGTGTCTTAGTCGCGTCGGCTTACTACCTCTCATAAAAAGAGCCATAACATTTTACTCGGGTATCGGATCAAGATGAAATTCATATCATTGGAAAGCTAACTCAATTATATACAATTTTTTGGGTCTTAAGCTAAAAAATTCCACGCGTATCAAAAGTTGTACACATTCAAAGTAGACCCTTGTAAAATCAAATAAAAAGATTTAGCCGAATCAGAGGCTCTTAGCTCAACTTTGCTCTAAGTGATTCCTATGAACTTTCTTCACCTAGAAAGCACTTCAAACATGAGGATAAATATCATGAAACTTATGATCACTTGGAAATTATTTATATTAGAGCTTACACACGTAGGAACAATGGTTCGATTTCTAGCTCAAATATGTGGGGTCTTACATTATCTCCCCCTTAGGATCATTTGTCCCCAAATGATAGGTAGGGACCTTTTGATGCTCTAAAAGTGTAGAATATAGAATGTAATCTCACATTGAATATTTTTTCTCAACAAAATATGCAAAGGAATCTAACGATCTTCATGATAACCCCTAGTGAAATGTCTAAGCTCAAAACATGAGGTAATGAGACTTTACATAGAGAGAATCTTGCACATGAGTTCTATGAACCATAATCATCACAGTATAAGGCATCAGTTAATTTGGTGATAATAGGCCTGATTTACATCAGTACAATGAATAGACTTAAACTTAGAGGCACTAATAAAGTTATTATCACCAAACAATAAATAACATACATCACACCTTGCAACTTATAATTCTCTCATCACACATCTAAACAAAAGAGTTTGGGTCCCACTGCAAAGTGCTTTTATGTTGAGGCCTAACTCAAAGTAACAAAGTAATAACTTAAGCTATAGGACCCAGTACTCCACATCCCATTAAGAGTATTACCTCACCTTATCACGATTATCAAACACCCTCATGTTTTAATTCAAGGAATAGTAACCACATAGTACATGGGTTGTGTTTTCATCAATCACAATATTCAAACCTATCATTGCTACACCCACTTCATGGATATCCCCACTAAGACCAACAGTTTCAATCACTCTCATAATTTTTTTTACTATGTACCTCCTTCCCAACTATCTCAAACAATGAAAGCCATCTTCTCCTTCCTCCCCTCTCTTCTATAGCCTTGGCTCGAGAATTCACATAAATATTTTCATCCTTAAGAACAATCTATTCTCCTACCTACCCATTACTAAGCTTCCACAACCACCATCGTACTAACATATGAAGGGTCATCAATGGACCTAAGCACAAGAGTCATGAATAGGAGAAACACTACCTAATTATAACCCATTTCTGTTAATATACTCGAGGTGGGATATGAAGTGAAGATATAATACCATCATTAAGTACTACCTATAACAAGTGTCTGAATCATAAGTAGAGAGTTATTTAGAAGAAACACAACACAATATAAATTCTTAGGATAGAGCACACTGAGAAAACATTGGTGCACATATCAAGATAAATGAGGTAAAATGAATGAATTACCCTTCTAGACCCAAAAATCAGTAAGATAAATTGGGCACCCAACGTATTAAGCAACGCGCTACGTCAGTCTCTTTAATGTGAAATGTTATGCATCATGTTGGTACCTGTCAAAGCGTTTCCTGGTGCTACACAACTATATCACGTTGATCTACTATTTGACCATCCAAACATGCCTCAAATATCGATCGAAAAATCCAAAACTTCCCCGAGAAACCTTTTTTACGCCCGTGATCATAAATCAATTCAAAAATCTACATCTCAATGTCAGAAAGATCAATTTAAAAATCATGTAAGTTAAGATCTCAAAAGTATGACTAAGTCTTTTAACACATAGAAAAATTTCAGGTTGTAAGCTCTCTATACATGAAATTAAAAGTGGTATTTGGTCAAGTATGCTACGAGGTGTTATATTGCAACTAAGACAAATATGGAAACTTGAAGCAATTTCTCCTAATTTAAAGAACCAGAATTTACCACGATTTAGCACTTTGGCTTATCCCAGTGTAATACCCTGAAGTTTCCTAACTAATTTTATCTCAAGAATGTCTAGTATTATCTTCTAAATTGCATGATGTTTATTCCATAAGGAATTTTTAAGATTTTCACATTTTGTCATATGGAAAATTCAATAAGCTTTCCATTAATATAAGACTCACCCAAATCCGATGACCGGGTAAGAAGTTATGACTATTTCAAGTTTCTGTCGTAAAACAGTGCCAAATTGGTTAATGGCGTACCGCGCCACAAGCTAAAATGGCAATTGTCCTTTTTCCAGTGTCTCAGCGCAATTTTTTTGTGTAGCGCCATTCCTCAATTTGCCAGTTGTCAAATTCCTATGACACGGAGCGGTAGCACCACGTCGCGCCTGGGGTCCAATTTGGGAAAATTTCACTGAAATTAAAAGGTGCATCCAGGGTTAAAAGCGTCAATTTTCCACCCCTATTTAAACCCAATAATACGTGATTTATCCATTTGTCACCCAAAATATACTAGTTTCTCTCAATTTTCTCTCAAGAACAAGCTAGGGTTTCGTTTGGGGATTCAATTTCAAGAAAGTCTCTCCATCAATCTTCGCTAAACCAAGGACTAAGGTATGAGTTGTGTTGATTTATGGATATTTTTCATCCATAATAGCTCAAGAACCCTATTTTAAATTATGAATCATGATTATTATGTTGTGGGTTGCTCAAGTTATGTGATGGTTGTTGTTTGATTCCCATGTTGGGATTCTTATGTGAAATTATGAAAACTACGTTAGCATATAAATTGAAATCCACGAATTTAGTGGTTTATGATTTGTGAAATTTGATGATTTCACTTATGCCTTAAGTTGTGCATGTAAGGTGTTTGATAAAATGCCTAAAGGGATAGAAATTGTGCACTATAACAAAATTCTGACCCAAATGACAATGTATTCTTTAACCTTATGTTCAAAATGACTTCCATGTTATTCTTATATATTGAAATTGCTTGTGGGATTGCTCATGAGTTTACCTTATGAAATTATGCTATGTATACATGCTATCTTATTCACATACCAAGCTATGATAATAATATGCCTATGAAATATCTCCAACTATTGTATTATGGATTGTTGATGCTGGTCATGTATTCAATAATGTCATGCCTTGTCAGTTTCCTTCCATCGAGTCCTGGGGGTACGTGTAACCAAAAAATATAGTTGTCTGCCTAGATTTAGTGTCATGTTTTCACGATATCCTCAGTCAACCCATGGTCCATAGAACCCATTTAGTCATGTGAATCAAGAAAGCTCAGTAATTCAGTAATCTCAATAGTATTCCGTCAGCTAACGGAACTCCATGAATTCAGTCTAGTCTAGTTCAGTTAATCATGTTCACTGTCTATTCAGATGGGAATAGGAATTAGCACCGAGTGAGCTTAAGGATGGGAACTCACCTGTTATATGAGGGTGTGATTCTTAGAAGCAATCCTTCCATTCCAGAACTACATAGACAGCATAGGTTGAGACATCATAGCCTTCTATATGAGGGTAAAGGAGGTGGTTTAACCTATTATATAAGGGTTCCCACCATTCTCACTAGAGTTACCTGTTATATGAAGGCTACCCACAGGTTGTCCTTACCAGTGGCGTGGTATTGACACCCTTCCAATTGGGGTTACAAATTGGACCCTAACTCAGCCATAATGGCATATTAAGGGCATGTCAGTTAGATAACTGCTTCCCACAGTTTCAGTTACAGAGTCAGGACTGTCAGATACAATCAATCAGTCTCAATATTAGAACTCAGATAGTTCTACAAATTTAGGACTATCAGATATAGTCAACTCAGAACAGTATGGAACTCAGCTAGTTCCATTAAATTCAGGACTGTCAGATACAGTCACTCATGTTATCAGTTATATCAATCATCAAAACTCAGTTATCAGTCATATTTGTTATTAGTAAATTCATGTTATCACGATCTCAGATATAGTTATTATGTATTCATGCATGTATTCTCACATTCATATTAGTCAGTCAGCTAGTATTATTTATGCATATGAACCCTATGCATTCAGCCTACCTCACGTGCATGCCAGTACATTCAAAGTACTGACGCATTTGCGCTATGGTGTCTTATACCATAGGTTCAGGAGATGAGCTCCAGAGCGTCAGTATATTCCAGATATCAGCAGTCAGCCATCAGTGTGTCCTTATCCTTCGAGGATGATATGATTAGTTATTTCATTATTTCAGTATTTGGTTATTACAACAATCAGAGTTAGTTGGGGATATTTCCCATCAACTCTCTATTCAGACAGTCATGTTTTAGAGGTTTTTTAGACTACAGTATGTTTAGACAATTTTATTTTGGGTATTTATACCCCATCCCAGATGTTATATTTTATCAGATATTATGTTACAGTTTGAACCTTATGGCCTTTCAGTTCATGTTTCTGCATTATACAGTATATCATGCAGTATACAGGCACAGATATTAGGCATGGGTTAGATTGTGGTCCTTCAGGGTCATGAGCACCGTGTAGCATTCCAAGTACCATATTCGGGGTGTTACACCCGATATAAAATAAATTGGCAACACATAGAAAACATAGTTCCCTTAGAACTAAGCATGATATAAGACATGGATTTCTTTATGGATCATGAGCATCATAACATAGAGCTTGAATACATGAAAGACTAGATTACTGAGAGACACTATTACTTCTAGTTTGGCGGTCAGATCATGAACATAAGCCCATAGAGAACTCGAACCATAGGCATAGGCATGACTTGAACACATGGCATAAGAGATTAGCAAAATAATTTCCTAAATTGATGTAGGAGGAGTATGCTTGAGTTGGAATAGGTTTATTATGACTCCTCCCCTTAACTTGCCATACTAAGAAAATTTGGGAACTACCTTATTTCACCATCTCCCCCTTAGGTCAAAGTCATAATCCTAGACTTGCGGACATATCCCCTTATCAAATCTATAACCACAACTCTCCACAATAATTCTAATAAAACACACTAATCTCTTTCTAGGACATCCCCCTCTAGGAACACTAATCATAGCTTTATCTAACCCCCAAAGTCATTGATTTATGACTAACATTATCATGGGTATAGACATCCTTACTTCTAAACAATTAACACTTCATCTTCAACTCCTTAGGATGCTTAGCATCACACCTCTAATCACATAACTTACAACGTAACAAAATTTGTAAAACCATACCAAAGGCACATATTGCCTACCCATATTTCCTTAATTCAAATTTAAATAATGATATACAACAACTCCCAAAACTTCTCCATACGAAAAGATTCGAGAATGTGATCAAGGTACATGTGACACTCGTACACATCACACCTTATCTAACAACATGCTACCTCAAAGTTCAACTTATTCTTATATACTCACGCTCTTCTCCACTTAATGATTCAACCATAATTCATCATTTTTAACACTAGTCCTCATGACTATATACATAACACAATTATCCACTCCTTATTTTACAAGTTACCAACCTAGGTTATTTCAAACATCACACCAAACCATCTAATTCATTCCCAAAAAACATGCATTATCAATCTAGAGCTACTATTCTCACCACTACACTCCATATTTTAAAATTCAAACCTATTGTCTAACAACACAAATCAGATGGAGCATGCCATATACTATACTATTCAATTGAATAGAAATATCAACCTTAGTCTCATATTTCACTTAACTATGGCCCATAAGTTCATCCTCTCCGCGATATTACTACTACATACTTTCTCATATGTAGTACTAGTTTACAACTACTAGAGAAAAGACAATCAAGGGGATAAAGTCACATAATAGGGATAGTCGATCTTAATCTCATATTATAATCCAATGATCTTATCAACATATTCTACTTTCTCACATCATAGTTACTTACCCATGCTTACATTTAGACTATCTTCACAATCCATTTACACTAATGAGTCTATACTCAAAACTTATTGACTAATCTATCCCTTTTCATTCACAACCTATACATGATTTCTACAACCACCATAACTATCCATTTTGAGATCCTTCCCTATTTTGAACAAATAATAATCTTAGCCAACCACTTTCTTTCAGAGACTACCATACAATCAACAAATATTAATACCATATTAGTCTATCAGTACAAAGTGAAAACCTTATCCTCAATCTACAATTATACAACTAAACTAGCTTCTTTACGCAAAAGTTACCCACATTCTGAATTCTAAGCCTGTGATATCATATCACTAACTTTGGGACCATCTTACTACCAATAGGGTACGACACCTTAGCACATACTACTACTCGAGTGGAACTATAGTTCCAAAATTTTGACATACGTAATTTCACTTCAGCATGACATCCATAAAAAGAATTTCGAAAGGGACTAAATACACTTCATACCTCAGGCTCAAATGCTTGATTAATGTAGATAGGGGTAAAAGCTTAAATCATTATACTTTAAATCACTCATGGACTCCTCTCAAGTCTTTGTGCAATTTCATAATCTTTTATGACTCACTTATAAGGGACCACCTCATTTAAACTCTACCATTTTGCACTTAAACCAACTAGACAATAAGATATACTAAATAAAGTCAGAGTAAAGAAGGAATATAGATAACTTCTAAATAAACAAGACAATGGAATGATCTAGAACATAAAGAAAGGTGACACATTCCTAAAAGCCGAGTAGCTTCCTCCTTATAAGTGTGGCGCGCTACACAGCCATAAACAAGACTCTACCCGACGTAATTTCGTAGACACCGTGGGACCATGAACCATGTTTTGATATAATTTTGTCATGACCCGAGACGAGGCCTTGGTCGCGATGGGCATCCCAACCCATAAAGGCCCGAGAGCCCTTCTAACTGGCAATCATATGCATAATTTATATAACTATATAATGTGGAAATACAAATACAAAATGAAAACATGGTCATCTGATTTCATCAACTAAACAATATAGGCTCAAGTTCAATAATACCCAAAAATCATCTAAGATAAGTCTGAGAAATCTCTATTAACAACTGAAAATAATATCTGTCTAAGGTTAGGATAAAGCCCCTAGTCAAACCATGAGTTAACTACCGCTTAGTGGGACCCTAGGACTGTGCCTCAGATCCTGAAATATAGTGGGTCAATATAATTATACTGGTATGTGAAACAATCCAAAATAGCATTTTTATTACACAATATAGATTAGAGCATTTCGTAAAACATTACATGTAAGATAAGTAAAACACATGGGCAAAATTTAGTATTTTTGAATGCTTTCTTGAAATCAAGACTCACACTTTATCTTACTCCTAAGATAGATGATACACCCTACATTTCTACAATCCCACGGGCTATATGAAATCCGCCCTTAACTTAGTAGCCAAGCCCCTAATCCAAGTATGCCACAAGTATTAGAGTCCTAACTACTATTCTAGTATATCTATGTCTTAAGGACAAGTAGAAATTAGCATTAACAAAATCATATCACCCGAATATGCAAACTCGGTTTTCAGCGGGTAACCATCTACCTCTCTTTAGGCCCAATTTTAGTTCTTTAAACAATATGCTTCATATACAAAATCATTGATGCATAAAATTGCAAGGGCATATCATCACAGGGTATCGTTATACCCTGACATGCAAGTCGTTCATATCACACCAATGTTACAGCCCATCTCATTGAATCATGCACTTGACCACCAAAGAATCATAATATCACAAGAGAGTTATTATTTTGAAATCTTAAGAAAACTTATGCAAATAACCTCTTTTGCAAGTCTTAAAACATTCAGTGGTCATGTCAATTTACTCAATCATATGCAATTCTTCTTTTTCATGCAAGAGTATAGTTATAGCAAGGAACTCCCTCTTATCATATCATAAAACAAGTCAAACACCATGATGTTGAGAAACTTACTTTAAAATCTTAATTCATACTTTCAAAAATCACCCACAATATAAATATACACTTTATTTCACAAAATGAGAGGGAAATTCATTGTCCATTCTCTCAATTAAACATTCCAAACTATATATGTGTTTACATAAAGGGTCAAGATTTGATTACCACAAAAAGGGTTCGACAAAATACATATATTTTCATCAAAACAATTTAATAACATGCTTTTAGAAACAATATTCAAAACCCCTTAGTTTGAAACATGATTATAAATCATTATATTTGATAAAAACAATAAAATCCATGCCCAGGGAGTTTGAGGATAGTCCCACATACATTAGGTTGTTTAGTTTGAAAAATGGAATGTTAACCTTGAAACCTTTCTTGAGAATTTTGAATTGAAAGGATTGAATTCTTTATCTTTGAGAAGAAGAATTGAATCTTGTTATTGAGAGGTGGTTAGGGTTTTTGTTTGAGAGAAAGATTGAATAGGAGGAAGCTAATGCTCCTTGGGGGTTGAAATTTTGTATTATGGGCGAATTTGGGTGAGGGAATATGATCAAAGTTCCCCTAGACCTTTAAGGACTTGAAATAACGTGTGAAATAGCTTTGGGTCACGTCATACATCATGTTGGGGAGAACAACTTATCGTGTCGCTCATAGCGTGTAGAGGACCAACTTGCCATGTCTCAATTGCGTCAGCTTACTGCCTCTCACAAAAAATGCTATAACTTTTCACTCGGGTATCGGATCAAAACGAAATTAGTATCATTGGAAAGATAACTCAATTAGATACAATTTGATGTGTCTTGAGCTGAAAACTTCCACTTGTATAGAAAGTTATACACGTTTAAAGTAGACCATTGTAGAATCAAATACAAAGATTTAGCTAAATCAAAGGCTCTTAGCTCAACTTTGCTCTAAGTGATTCCTATGAATCTTCTTTACCTCAAAAGCACTTCAAAAAACGAGGATAAAAATCATGACACTTATGATCACTTGGAAATTATTTTTGTAATAAGCTACACACGTAGGAACAATGGTTCAATTTATAGCTAAAAACTGTGGGGTGTTACAAAAGGCATTAGTAAACTGATCCCAAGTCAATTTAGGAGCATCAAGGAGTTTACAACCAACAAATGACCTTAACCAATCTCTCAAAGAATCCCTCAACTAATAAGTAGTATAAGCGACTCCATGTGACTTAAGATAACCCAAGTTATGCAGCTTCTCTTCATATTCAATCAAAAACTCGTAGGTACACTCGCCCACAACACCACTAAATCGGAAGAACCCAATCGAGTAAATCTCTCAAACTTCTTCTGATCCTCAGAAGACATCACTATACTAGCACCAAGAGGAGACATGGTAAATCTAAAAGGCTAAGATCTTGTCTGGGGAGGTAACATAGATGAAGGATAAACTCCTGATCCTAGTACAACATACTCGTATATCAATACTAAAACATAAATAGTACTCGGGGTATGAGGATGACCTAAAATAGAAGAGGGTTCCACATTAGTATCCACACTCTGAATTGGAGGAACACCAAGTAGAATCAAAGAAGAACCCTCTAAATAGGTCAGCAAATACACCAACAATCCCTCCAAAACAAGGGTAGATGAACTTTGAAGAACAAGAGTAGAACCCACACCTCTAACCTGCTTAACACGAGGCTCAGGGGAGATTCCCCGGCACTCCTCCTAGATAAGGATAAACCATAGGCCCATCCACTCCCTCGAGTTCGTCCACAACTTGAGGCTTACTTTTTTAACTAAACTTTTTCTCTAGAAGTAGGCTCTATATCTCTAACCTCGTGTGACCTAGTTAACACCATTTGAGTAGAAAGAGTGAAACACATCTCAAAACACAAGGTATGAAGGAACTTCACATGATGAGAAATAAAATAAGAGAAGTTTCCTAAAGACATCTTATAACCTCTCGAAGATAGATACAGACGTCTACATACAGATCCGCGAGACTCTATGATACACCCAATCTTGCACTATTGAGTTCAATGAAACTTGAATGCTCTGATACCAATTTGTAAGACCCAAAAATACAAGGTCATGATGGCATTTTTTGTGAAGAACCTTAACTATCAAGCCTATCCCTTAAACTGGTATACAAAGGGGAAAACAGAAATACACCCAAGGTAAGGCTTCTAGAATGAAGCCAGACCATGTAGATATGATTAAACCAGAAAGAATAAAATCAACATATGCATCCATAACTTCCAAAACTTGGTGTCAATAGTATAAGAACGTATCTAGTACAACCTGAATCCAAATAAAATTCATAAGATCTCCAATTACAAAAGAAAACTATGTCTCCAAAGTGAAAGTAAATACATAGTCTATAAGAAAGGCAATAGAATATATACGATGCCTGAAGGTAAACCACTACCTTGAAAGCACCAAATCTCACTTGAATCAACCAAGCTCGAGCACACTAGAATAAGGACTTATACCAAAAGGCCATAGTAGTCATGAGTATAGTCCACTTGTACTCAGTAAGTATCATAGGCTGACCGAGAAAAGTATATAATAAAGCATACAAAATATAAAATAAGGGCACATCACCACTACCATAAGGGTAATCCACACCGCTTGCACTAACAGTTCTACAATATCCCTATATAATACAACAACAAACCAGATAGGAATATAAATATGCACAATATCACATACAAGTAGAACAAAAGAGGAACATGTATATTCAACATCATCAAGTACAAATAGATAAGATAGAACAATGAGATAATCACAAGTCAAGATATAAAACAAATAGATAGATGATAACCCAATATAGCAATACAAGCACAACATAGACACAATAAAGCATGTACAATGTATATAATGATGATGATGATGCACGAGGTTGGCACACAGCCTTGAAGTTGACACACAGCCTTAAGTTTGGCACACAACCTTAAGGTTGGCACACAATATTGAGTTTGGCACACAGTCTTGAGGTTGACACACAGTTATCGAGTCTTCTCTAGCATAATACTTCAAAGAAGGTCTATAATATCCAATATCCAATACCAATATTCAGTATTTTCTAAGTTTCCCATATTTTTAGTATTTCCAGTTTTTTCAAAGCACATACATAACGTAAGACAAAAATTAAGTACACATACATGACAACCAGTAAATATAAGGCAATAAAACTAACAAGTGAAATGATGCGTATGATGACATGAGAATGATAATACAATGTTCAAAACCATATAAATGAGTATTTTCACAACCAATCTATATGGTATATTTCCACGTCCAATCCATATGATGTATTTCCACAATCAACCACAATGTTATAATTCCACAATCACGTGAGCCAATATCCACTCATTATTTCCACTACCCACTCATTATTTCCACTATCCATGAATTTTCAATGTAATTCATATGCCCACAAAGTATGAATATCTCACAATATACCAAAGGAACCAAAATAGGTATTTCTAACAACAAAATATAATTATTTGCATGTATTTAGACTATCAACATCACTTAAGATCCCGCACGATCACACATATCACATATATCTTAAGTTCAACAATTAAATCACATTTAGACCCCCAAACGGGCACAACATATAGATAGCCATATTTCATGATTAGTTTTCATCCTTAACATTTATTTTGGTATACAAATTAATTACCTAACCTAATCTAAAGAGTTAAGCTGTAACATACCTGAAGATTGAAACTGGTTAGCAACACTTCAATTAGAAATCCCTATTATCCATGAACAATTTTGAAATCAAATAAAATAAAGAAATATAAAATCTATGTATCAAAATAAAACAAAAAGTATCCCATATTGCCTACTTTTGATTCAGGGTTAAAACGGACCCCCAAAATAAGTTTTCAAAAAAAAAGGAGCAAAATCATAACTTTATATCAAAAATGT
Organism: Capsicum annuum; assembly: GCF_002878395.1. NCBI lineage: Eukaryota > Viridiplantae > Streptophyta > Magnoliopsida > Solanales > Solanaceae > Capsicum > Capsicum annuum. Next base: position 23,251,218 of record NC_061114.1, read on the forward strand.
ATTTCTCATTCTTTTAGAAACCTACAGATAAAAACTCAAGTCAAATCGATTCAAAAACAAGGTTCAAATCAAAGAAAAATTATTTTTAAGTTTACCGGGTAAAATCTTTAGAATCTGTGTTAAAATCAGGAATCGGAGGTAATTTGAAGGTTAAATTGATGAAAAACTAGTATTTATAAGATTTAAATATTATTCAAGTAAAAAGGAGTAAAATTTGAGGATAAATCAAGTAATAAGTTTTTTGGAGTTTTGAACAATTAATCAAGAATTAGGGTACGAAACGGATGAACTCTTACCTTAAATCTGTAATAAAATAAAGAAATAGATATTAATCTAGCTTCTCAAACACCCACAAGCTTCACTTTTATGCTCTCAGACTATTTTAGGATTTAACCCTTAAGAGGCAAGGTGAAAAATAAGCTAAAATCGAGTAAAAGAAGTTATTTATACTTACACCAAGTTATCAGGTACATAAAGCATAAATTGGTCTCCCTAAATAAGTTTTAACCTTATTTTATAGGTTGCACCGGCAACCAGATGCATTAGTTTTTAAGTCCTAACAAACTTTAACAAGGTGCCCGAGATTCGTTCAGAGTTTGATATACACAAACAAACTATGAAACCACACTAAATTCATGCTCCGAACTAAATAAACATATCTATATTTTAAAAAATGTTACTTTCACAAAGTTGAACCCCAAAATTCAAAAAGACTTCCAAACCGAGGGTCGAAGCGAGATTTAAAAGCCACAAAACCACAACAAATAGGTTACCACCCTTAGATCAATGTTCCACAATAGATTCACCATCTGTTTCTCTGATTCCCTAAACCTGACTCAATAGATTACCCATCTACTACAAATTATGAAACTGATTGGTAATCTGATACAACATATTGTCAATCTATTGCAACATACAACCAGCTGTTGCGGTAGATATATCATCTATTCAATAAGTTGGTTGTGTTAACATGTAACCCAACTGACCAGAAATTATTATTATATGATATGATTTAAATACCTTCTGTCTTTTTTATAGGTTGTGCATTCTTGGATCGTGCCTACTAAGTAAAAGTTGGGGATAACTTCTTTTATTACTCTAGGCCCTGTTGATACAACAACATACCCAATGGTGGAATTAATAAAGAAGGAATTGGCTGGAGTAATATCCATAAGAAGAGCAGTTAGGAAAGGTCAGCCTAATGTTGAAACTCTTTATGACCAACCTACTGTAACAGATCCGCATGCTTCTTCTAGGGGTGTTGCTAGTTGAGTTATTGATGATGGTGGCAGCCATCCTAATGTTGTTGGTGCTTCCAGTGTGATTATGATCATGTTGGTGATCAGGAAAAAATAAATACATTTGGAAAAACCCCTTGTACAGGTCCTTCTTACCCTTACACCGGTCCCTTCTACCCTTACAGTGGTCCCTTTTACCCCTTTTCACCCTCATGTTCTTATTACAAATGCAAAGTATGCAAGGACAGAGAGGATAAATTCCTTGAAAAACTAGAGGCTATTATTGAAGCTGTCAAGGAGTTGAAATCCTAGAAGGGTGCCATACCATCCAAGAAGGTAAGGAAGCCATACACTCCTACAGTGGTGGTTAGGCGAAAGAAGAGAAACATTAGACAAATACTCTCTATTCTGAAAATAGAAAAAAATATAACTCCTCCCACTCCAAGAATTGTTAAAGTTTAGGGGCCGCTGAAGAAGGTGGACATATACGCGGCACTTGGTGACAAAGAGAAGAAGGAACTGCAAAAAATCATGACTGACAAGACAAAGATTCCACAAGAATACACCATGCATTTATTTGTCACCTAAGCTTCTAGATTATAACATATACGCATCAGTGATACATGGACAATGTAAGTTTACTTTTGCAAACCTAGCCTTTCTATCTATTCCTTGAAGAAGAAGAAGTTGTCCAGTAACTATGACAAACTCCTTCCAACCAAAACAATAGACATGCTAGAGTAATTTATCCACACCTCATCTATCTTATCTTTGTTTTCACATACAAACCAATGCTTGATAAGATCATATACCATTTTCATTTAGAAACGAGTCCACCGGTACATTAAGATATTTCCTAAAGCAGCTTTCCCTGAAATAAGAATCTAATTTTTGTTCTCAAAGTATTTTTTTGAAGGTGTCAAAAGATTTTCCCATGGCAACTTAACCAAGAAATCACCCATTAAACTTGTGGAACCATCCTACTGCATTCTCACAGGATAACGATCCATGTAAAAGCTTTGACCAACTCTTCGGTAGAAGGAATATTAATATTTGGATCATCTCCTTTAAACATTCCTCCTCCCCATGTTTATTATCTTCTGCACCTGATTAAGATAATGCTTGTAAAGAAATCTCATAGAGTGGTGGATGTAGCTTAGCTGCTTCACTTGTTCCTTTAATTGGACTTGATTCGGTTTCTTTTCATTTGGGAGCCATATTATCTTAAATTAATAGGAACATAAAATAGATTATAATTGATTAATGTATAGTTAAAAAGGGATAATAGTAAATCTAATATGCAAAATAGTAAATAATAGTTCCAACAGACCACACATCTATTGTACCAGGTATGTTATTTGTTCAATGTATAACCGACCTATTGCAACGGATAAGTAAACCGTTGGAAATAATAAAAATAGATCACTTATCTATTGCACCAGGAAGGTTATCTATTGCAACACATAATCAACCTGTTGCAATGGATGAGTAATCCATTGGAAACAATAAAAATAGATCACTCATTTGTTGCACTAGAAAGGTTATATGTTGCAACATATAACCAACTTGTTGCAGCGGATGAGTAAATTCTTTGGAAATAATTATAATAGATTACTCATCTATTGCACCAGGTAGGATATATGTTGCAACATATAACCAACATGTTGCACTGGATTAGTAATACGTTGGAAACAATAAAAATAGATCACTTATCTGTTCTAACAGGTAGGATATCTGTTGCAACATATAACCAACCTTTTGTAGCGGATGAGTAATCCGTTTGAAATAATAAAAATAGATCTCTAATTTGTTGCACTAGGTTGGTTATGTGTTACAAACTATAAGTAAACTATTGCAAAGGATGAGTAATTCATTGGAAACAATAACAATAGGCCACACATCTTTTGAAATAGATCACTCATCTGTTGCCAAATGAGTTATCTATTGGATCAATATTTTTTAGATTTCTTCTAAACAGAATAGCCATCTGTCACAACAGATGAATGATCTATTTTTTTCATTTGTTGCATTAGATATTTAATCTGTTGTATCAAATATTTAATCAATTAGATTAGATAGTTAATTTGTTGCATCAGATGGTTAATCTATTGCAACAGATGGTTAATCAGTTGTATCAGATGGTTAATCTATTGCATTAAATGGTTAATTTGTTGCATCAGATGGTTAATCTATTGAAACACCATTTTTACCACAAAAAATAGCAAATCAACTCAGCAACACAACACACACACATACTAAGAACATCAACGATGACCAAAAATCACCAACAAATTGAATCAATAGTTCGACAACAAGAACTACAATAACAACAAAAAATTATATTTCACACCGAAAAGAGTAGAGAAGAAATGCCAGAAAATTGAGTTTTATTCAGTCCACATTTCAAATTTATGAAAGAAATATTGAAATTGTTAATCAATACTAGAAGAGAAGTTGGCTCAAGTTCCTCTGTCTCTTCATAACTAAAAAGACATAATTTTTTAGTTGTGAAAGAATAAATGGGATGATAAAAAACTCGAAGTTGTTGTCACCGAAGAAGTCTTCACGTCGATTGATGGTTGAAGTTATAACTGGAGGTTGAAGTTGCCGGGGATTGAAGGTAGAAATTTTGTAGAACACTTGGCTGGGAGAGAGTTGAGAGAAGCTATCGAAAGAGAGAGAAGAAAGACGATCGATGATTTGGAGAGGAGAGGGGTACGGGTTGATTTGTATTTTTAAAATGATTAAAAAGTTTTAAAAATACCAATTAAGTCCATCATTAACTTAATCAAGTTTCCTAATTATGTTTGACCCTTTAAGTTGGTCATTGTCACAAATCCTCATTCAAGACTTAAAAAGACACCTTTCCTTCAATTTTCTGTCCAAACAAAGTGTTATGAAAAATCTTTTAGGACATAAATTGTAGGTTACTTTTTACTATTACCCATTTAATTATTCTTAAATTATTTTTCCAGAAAATGTGAAGTATTTAAGAACATCATTAAATGAAGGGTAAAATTAAAAGAAATTTTCAACATGTCTCTTGAAGAATGAACAATTCATTTATTTTGGACATTCAAAAACAGCTCAATAATTCATTTATTTTGAAATAGAAGGAGTATTTCTTTCTTATAGTTTTTTTTAACTATATATATGTTAATAATTCTTAAAATCCAATTAATGGAAAGACTCCCATTGAACATGGCTAAAGTTTAATTATACCCAAGTCCCTCGTGTACACTGAGTGTTTTTTTCTCTCTAGAAGTGAGAGTCCCTTTCCTCCTTTAGTGGGAAAGTACATGGATAAAACTACCAATTATGAAGAAAACTAACCATTTTTATCCACTAAAATTCACGTTCTCCTTACCTGTTTCTTCTATAAACTTGTTATAAATTCCTTTTAATCTTATGTTACAGCTTTTTGTGTTGCTTTTGTTGTTTCCTTCTACTTTCTCAAACGAAATTCACCTATATTTCCTTAAACAAAATCCACCTAGTCTATAGCAACTAATAGGATAAATATCAACGTAACAGTCAAGTCTAATGGCTGATGATATCATGGATAGACTTCGACAGTTCATCCTAACGGAGAAGGAAAAACACTCTGTTGAAATAGAAATTCAAGATATTATGACTAGCATGGAACACTGTGAAGTTAGTCTACTCAGGAAGGTGATTGCGGACAAACAAGTGAGTATGGTCGGGGTGAGAAACACAATGAATCAAGTCTGGGGTGGCTCGATAGGACTAAAAGTCTTAATAGTGGGCAAGAACTTATTTCAATTTTTTTTTACACAAAAAAAACATGAAAAAAGTTTTATACGGGATGCCATGGATTTATGATAAGTGTCTGCTCAATATCCAACAATGAAAACCAAAACTGAATGCTAATTCTCATATCTTTAACTTATGTGAATTATGGATTCAAGTTTGGAACATGCCGTTACATTAGATATCTAACGAAGTAGGGAGTAAAATTGGATATGCTTTGTGAGGGATGGCCGATGTTGCTATTCTAGAATTTGGAGTCGGGATAGGCGATACATACGTATAAGGGTTCTAATGAGTATCAACAAACCTCTACCTCATGGAAACTTTATTAAAATGGGATCAGAGGAAAAATGGGTCTAATTTCGATATGAAAATATGCCATATGTTTGTTATTATTGTGGGATACTAGGACATACAGAAAGATCCTGCATACTTCGTGAGAAAGATATGTGCACATGTAATATGAAGAAGGAGCAATTTAATGCTTGGATGAGGGAAAAAAATCATGGCTAGAATGGTAAAACTTCAAGGCATCAAGGTAATACAAACATCCGACTCCTTGTAGATACGACTGGTAAAGGAAAAAAAGTGCTAGATCGTCTGAAAGGGACGGGATCAAAAGAATTACTGCACCATGGAGGTGGACTAAAAACACAACATCATACTAGGAGTCACAAAAAACCCTTAATCATTTGCACCACACGATTTCTTTAAGAACCAGGAGAACGGAAGCCCTATTGAGAAAGACCATTCCATTGAGTAGGAGGTAAACAATGCTGGGAAAAGGTTGCATAGAGAATGTGGTATTGATGAGAAAATAAAGGAGGGAACTTTAGTGGATATGCACCAGATGATTGTGCAAGTGGGTGCTTTGGTTCAGGGAAACTCACATAAGATGGATGTATCAAATGATTCTGACTTTGCAGATAATACAGTAGGTAGGGAAGCAAGAGAATACTATATTTTATCGAAAATGGGGTTGGGCGATACATTTGATCAAGATGATATTGATAGATACTACAACAACTTGATGGCAGCAGATCCAAAACAAATAAACAAAATTATTACAGCAGCCCAACGAGAATGTTGAGGGGCTAGAAACCATCCAATCAACATTGATATGGCCACACAAATAGAAAAGGATCACGAGGGTTATCCAATGAATTCGAAGAACACAGTTGTACAAAGTTAAAAATACAAACTGTCTGAGGTGGAAATTATGCACAAACAGGTATCTTCTATCCCAGAGAATAGCTCTAAGGCAAAATCTAATGTTAAAAATGCTAAAGAAAAGGGGTGTCACAAGATGCTGGACCAGGATTTCCTAAGCAAAAGAAAGTATTTGAAAAGGAATCAACAAATAGGAAAAACTGGAAAAAGCTTGCTAGAACTAATATATTAAGAGAAGGAAAAAAACCATGGCTTTGAATAGTGTAGACGATAATTTAGTGGACGTTATGGTTACCGAGTTGTACACAGAACATATGGGAGAGAAACTCAAAGAAAAGGATAGGTAGATTAATTATAGTGAAGGCAAAAAACACAAAATCAAGGTGGATCGAGAAGCCAGCCCTAAATGGCTTCCCTCAACTAAATGAAGACTCTGGTGTGGAATTGTCGAGAAGTGGGGGTCTGCCTTAACAATTCCCTTTCTAAAGGAAACATCACGTTTTCATTCCTCAAGAATGATTTTCTTAAGTGAAATAAAAAATCAAGAAAAGGTGCTAGTACGATTTCCAAAGCAGCTCACTATGACAAACATCATTACGGTGGATCCAGTTGGACTATCTGGAGGTTTGTGCTTACTATGGAATGATGAGATACAGGTTCATCAGTCTTACTCAACTTCTTTTTATATTAAAACATACATATGTGACTTGGTAGCAGACTATCAATATTGGTTTATTTTCGTTTACTTAAGCACTGATAAGATCATTCGTAGAAATCAATTAGATAAACTTGTGTGGAAATCATGTAACTGGGGAGCAAGGTAGGTAATAGCAGGAGATTTCAATGATATTATTGACCAATCTGAAAAGGTAGGAGGTAGAACTAGAGATGACACATCTTTTAGAGATTTTAAGAACTTTTTATGGGATACAGGAGCTATAGACTTAGGATTCAAAGGAAAACCTTGGACGCGATGGAGCTTTAGAGAAAATGATGGGGTAATTCAAGAGAGGCTAGACATAGCTATCAGTTCCCTAGAATAGAGACTAGATTTCAACCTTGCTAATGTCCAACACTTAGAAATAGAAGCTTCTGATCATAGTATTTTACTCCTAAATATAGAGGCCGAATTTAGGAAAAAAAGAAGGTTTTATATTGATAAACGTTGGAGCAAAAAAGAAGAAGTGAACGACACTATTATGCAAGCTTGGAATAAACAGGTGGGAGGGAGTAAACAGTTAAAAGTTAGCTTCAAAGTAAAAAATTGTCGACACGCTTTGGTAGCTTGGCTTCGAGGGGGATAGGGAAATTCGAGGAAAATAATTCAAGGCATTAAGGATAGAATCAACGAGTTTAAAAGTAATCCTAGAAATTTTGATCTCACTAAGTTGAAGTTGCTTCGAAAAGAATTAGGGAAAGCATATAAGGATGAAGAAGCCTACTGGAAACAAAAATCTAGAGCTTTATGGTTACAAGAAGGCGATAAAAATACCTCTTTCTTTCATATGAAAACTATTCAGAGGTGAAAGTGTAACAATATTAAGGGACTTCAGTTAGAGAATGGTAATTGGGTAGCTGAGCATAATGATATTATTGATGAAGTGGCTAGATATTATAGGAAGTTATTCACTACGTCTAGACCTACTAACTTGGATCCCATCTTGAATTTAATCCCTGTGTTAGTAGATAATTCTGTTAATGATATGCTCATTAGAGAGGTTACTTATGATGAAATAAAACTTGCAGGTTTAGATATGTACCCCTTAAAAGCCCCAGGAATAGATGGCATGACCCCTTTTTTTCTTTCAAAAATATAGGAAAATTCTGTCTAATGATATATGTGAAGCTGTAACAATTTTTTTCGCTTAGGATATTTACTACCTTCTTGGAACCAGACCCTTATAACGTTGATTCCTAAGGTGAAAAATCCTAGTAATATTAGCCAATTTAGACCCATAAGTTTATGTTCTACAGTGTATAAAATTATCGCTAAGATCATAGTCGCACGACTCAAAACTTACTTGCCCAATATTATTTCTCCAAACTAGTATGCTTTTATTGGTAAAATACAGATTATTGATAATGTTATTCTTGTGCATGAATTCATCCACCTTCTGAAAAACAAAAGACAAGGAAAGCTAAAGTATATGGCTATAAAATTAGACATGGACAAAGCTTATGACCGAGTGGAATGGAATTATGTGCATAATTTACTTCTTAAAATGGGATTTTATGAAACCTTCATTAGATGGATCATGCAATGTATTACCACCACTACTTATAAATTTAACATCAATGGGGATATAGCTGGGGAAGTTAGGCCTACTAGGGGTCTAAGGCAAGGAGATGCACTTTCTCCGTACCTCTTTTTACTATGTGTTGAAGGCCTTTCTAGACTTCTAAATCAAGCGGAATCAAGAGAAGATATTTAGGGGTTAAGTCTAGTTAGAGGGGACCTACCGTTAACCATTTATTTTTTGTGGATGATTCTTTTATTTTCTGTAATGCAACCCTTCAAAATGCATCAAAAATTTCTGAAATTTTAAACATTTATGAAGAATTTTCCGGTCAAAAAGTTAACTTTGAAAAATCAGCAATCTTCTTTAGTAAAAATACTTCTGAGGTAAAGATGGATGAGATTAATAGGATGTTAGGACAACTTCGTATAAATGATTTAGGAATATATCTTGGTTTACCTACGATAGTTGGAAAATCAATGAAAAAAATGCAAGAGTTCATAAAAGACAGGGTGAAGGCGAAGATAAAAGGGTGGAAAAATATTTTTTAAGTCCTACGGGAAAAGAGGTAATGCTCAAATCAGTTTTATCTACTATTTCTTTGTATGTCTTATCCTGTTTTCAATTCTTAGAGACTTTATATAAGGAAATTAAGACTATTTTCTTAAATTTTTGGAGGGAACATGGTGATAATAGGAGAAAAATGCACTTTGAGAAATGGGAAAATCTTTGTTTAGAATAGTCCGAAGGGGGCGTAGGATTTACAGAGTTAACTTCTTTTAATCAAGCGTTGTTAGCTAAATTAGCTTGGAGGATTTTGACCCATGAAGAGTCTCTTCTAGCTAGAATTCTTAAAAGTAAATATTTTCAAAATATGTCTTTCCTCAAGGCCAGTTACTCGTCTTCTAGTTCTTAGATATGAAAAAGTATTATATGGGGAAGAGACCTCCTACAAAAAGGGATGAATAGGTTCGGGGGAATATATTAATGTATGGATGGACCCTTGGATACCAAACTCTAGTGGTTTTAAACCTAGCTTTTATCCGAGTCAGGTGAATATGAATCTGAAAGTTAAGGATCTTATCGACCAAAACACTCATACTTGGAAAATGTAAGAGCTCCAACTCTTGTTTTGTCCAATCGATGTACAAGCTATAATCTCTATCCCTATCTCTATTACTGGAATAACAGATAGGATCATTTGGCATCATACTAAATTGGGTAATTATGAGGTAAAATTCGGTTATCATTTAAATTGAGATATGGTTAGATCCCAACAAACTAGTTCGGAAAGACCTCAATCTATCTATCATTCATTTCCAAAGAGTTTCTGGGATTTTCTATGGTCTATGAATATTAAAAATAAATATAAATATTTTATTCAAAAATGCATTATTAATGTGATTCCTGTTAACCATATTGTTTCAAAAAGGTTAAAACATAATTGTGATATCTGTAAAAGATATGGTTTGGAAAGTGAATCAGTTGAGCATATATTGTTTAGATGTCATAAAGCCCAACTAGTTTGGAAAATATGTCTGATAAATTGGCCTGACGTAGAGAACACTGTAAATTTTGCTAGCTAGTGGAACGATAAGGTTCATAACGTTAATCGATATCCTGATTATATTAAGCTATCTAAATTAAGTGTCTCCGTTATGTGGCAAATCTGGAAAGCTAGAAACGCCTTAGAATTCAATAGAGAAAACTATGATTCTAATGAAATAGTAAACAAAGCACTTTTTTGACTACCATGAATATAAATATAACTTGCTTACTAATCTTTCTACTCCATGGATAACTGAATGTTCTAATGATAAGAATATTACTATTCTACAAGATAGTGTTATTATATTTGCAGATGCTAGCTTACGTAAGGTGAGGAAGATGGCAAGTATTGGAGTAGCAGCGATGGATAGCTGTGGTAAGTTGCTTCAAGCCTTTGGCACCCCAGTTCAATTTGTTGGGAAGGTCATCACTGCCGAAGCGTTGGCGATTCGTGAAGCATTGGAAAAAGCTATGGAAAATGGATGGATGAGATTTCAAGTATTATCGGATGCAAAGAACCTGGTGGATATGATACAAAAAAGAAGTGTTGTATCTTGGGAGATAGAAACAACCTGCGAGGATATTTAGAAGTTGATGAATTTCTTTGAAACTATAGACGTAGTGCATATTCCTAGATCTTGGAACAAAATAGCACATAGTTTAGCAAAGTTCTCTATTTCATTGTTACAAAATTTTGTTTGGTTTGCTAATTATCCGAGTTGGATTGTAAAAGATGCTATAGCATTTTTTAACACTCTAAAACTTACTATGAATTAATATAAATAGAATGTTGGTTGTTAGAAAAAACAAAAGAACGTGGCTAAAGTTTATCGTGCAACCAAAATAAAACTCCTTTTTGATATATCTCTTAATTTTATTTTCTTAGCATATATTTTAGGATTTTTCAATTATCATATATATTTTAGGACTCCTTACAAAAGTGAAAAAAAAATTATCAATATTAATTCTCCATCTATTTTGTTCTTACCTTATATTTTGGAATTCATTATTTTTTTAATAAGTAATCAATAATTGGAGTAAATTAGTGAAAAGACGATTTCGTCTAAAGAGAAAACTTTTACAAAGGGCAAAAAGTTCAAACAACTTTTCTAAGTATTTTCACATTTTTAATATAGTATAGATATAAATAAAAATAATAATTTTTTTAATCTTAAAATAAAAATATCTTTGAGTAAGATATATTTATTATGTTCATATTTGCATTTTATTTTCTAATATATTTTTTTTATATTTCTTGTATTTTAAAAAAGAACAATCAAGAAGATAGGCAAAATAAAAAGATGTAAATGTACAACTAACATATTCTTATTTTGAGTATGAAATGATCATGTAAATGCAATATTTTTATGAAAAGATGAAGCAAAAATAATAACAGAGAAAGGCCAATATAAAATTCTAGTTTGCTTACCTTCTTTTAAATTGTTAATTACAGAAAGTGAATCACCATTTTGTAATGAAAGATCAAAAATTGAAAGATATTATTCGCTTACTTATAGTTGATCTTGTCAAAAGCTTCTTTTTGATGTCTCTGATCTTGGTATCCTTTCGCTTAATTCTAATCTCAATTTGTCAATTTTCTCTTCTGTGCAAAGAAAGAAGAAAATTTGATAAGTGAGAAAGAACTTTGTTAACCTCAATATACTAGTTCTTTCGAAACGTGTGTTGCATGTTGTCACTGTCCAAAAATGACCATCATGATGACACTTATCGCGGCATATCTTGACAAGTAAGACTATCATCCAAACTGACACAAAAAGAGAAAAAATACAGAAAAACTCCCAGGTAAGGCTTCTAAAACGAAGATGAACCATACAAGTAATCTTAACAATACTAAAAGAAATTATACAAAATACCAATCACGCCCAAAATTAGGTGTTAATAGTGTAAGAACTACTAATACGATTCGGGAGTCAAATACATTAGAAAAAAATCACAAAGGAATAATATCTGTCTCCGAATTCTAATAAAGACATAACTAATGTAGAAAGATAGAGGTGAACTCCAGACGTATAAATGTCCAACTGCTACCTTAAGTAATCTAAAGACGCCTGAAATCAATCAGCTATAGGCGCACCCGAACCTGAAACTGCACCGAAAGGATGAAGTAGGAGTGAGTATGGTCCATTTGTACTGAGTAGGTATCATAGGCCGACAGATCGAAGTAGAAAATAAAGCATATAAAATGCACACTAAGGCCACTTCACCTGCAATTAGAAAATGTTCCACAACGGTAGCCCACACCGCTTGCACTAACAGTTCTAATATATCACATATATTGCAATATCACGCTAAGATAGAACACAAGTATGCATTATATCACATATAAGTAAAACAAGAGGGAACATGCATATACCAGATCATCAAATACAAGTAAAACACGATAAGAAAATTACATAGATGGAAAGTTAATATGGCAATACGACATAATATAAACAAAATAAATTAAGTGAAATATATATATATGATGATGATGATGCACGAGGTCGTCGGACAACCTCTAGAATCATCACACAATCTCCGTATTCACTTGCAGAGGCAAGCCTCCTAATGCAGGACCCATGGGAGTTCGTCAATCCGTATACAATCCACATATCTCATATCTCCTTTTTGGTACATCCCTCGAAAAGGGTTTTATAAGGTGTTACAATATCTCCTTCCCGGCACATTCCTCGAGGAGGATTTTTAAAAAGGTGTTGTCAGGGTTACTCAGGTATTGCCACGGTGGTACTAATATTTCATGAATGAGTAACATATTAGGAATTAATGCTCACAACCAATCACAATGAGTGCTTCCACAACCAACCACAATGCTACATTTCCAAATCTATGTGAGCAAACCACTAATTATTTTCGTTTTATCTATGAATTTGCACATGTCTCATACGCCAATAAAGTATGAATATAACTACAATACACCAATGGTACCACATTAAGCTTTTTAAAAATACAATGCAATTATTCACATGTATTCAGCTATCAATATCACGTAGGACCCCACACAACTACACATATCATATAACATCCCAATTTAAACAATTACATCACATATAGGTCCACACATGGACATAACACATAGATAACCATTTTTCATGATTAGTCTCTACCCTTAACATGCATTTTGTACCATCATTTACTACCTAACCCAGTATGAAAGAGTTATGCCATAACCAACCTCGAATGCCAAAACTGATCCGCTACACTTTGAATCCACGACTTTACTTTTCACGAACAATCCCAAACTTCACTAAAAATATCATATATGAAATTTACATGTCAAAACAAAACTAATGACACCCATATTGACTACTTTTGGTTCGGGATCAAAATGGATCCCTGAAATAAATTTTTAAAAAAGAAGAACAAAATTATAACGTCACTTAAAAAATGTGCTTTCCATATTTTTAGAAGCCTACAGCTAAAAGCTCAAGTAAAAAACGAAGTTCAAATTGAAGGAAAAATATTTTAAAGCTTTACCGGGTAAAATCTTTGAAATCAGCATTACAATCAAGAATCAGAGTTGTTTTGAAGGATAAATTGATGAAAAACTAGTCATTATATGATTAAAATATTATTCAAGTGAAAAGGAGTGAAATTGGGGTTTAAAATCAAGCCCTAAGATTTTTAGGATTTTGAGAAATTAATCAAGAAATTACTAAGAAAAGGGGTGATTTCTTATATTAAATCCATAATAGAATCAAGAAATAGGTGTTATTCTAGCTTCCCAAGCTCCCACAAGCTTCACTTTTAAGCTCCCATGCTATTTTAGGGTTTTAACTCTCCAAAGTCAATGTGGAAGAATGAATAAAATGGGCAAAAAAATGGTTAAAAAATTGCTTTTTATTGCCGAAAAATCTGCACTGCTATAGTGCTGATTTTTCATCAGCAGTGCAGATTTTTCTAAGTCCAACCGAACTTCGACAGGGTGTTTAAAATTTGTTCGGAATCTAATATACGCAAACGAATTATGAAACCACACTAAATTTGATATTTCGGATGCGTTGACAATGGTAAATTTTCAAAAAAAAATACTGTTTTCATTGAGTTAACCTCCGAAAGCCGAAATCACATTTTTTTCAAATCGAGGATCGAAATGAGATTTAAAAGCCGCAAAAATGCACCAAATATGTTACCACCCTAAAATTGATAGTTGGAGCTACTGGGGCAATCAAATTTTTCATCCGAGGTTATTTCGACCAGATGTGGGTCTCACATCCATATTTTTAATAGGTCAAAATGAGGTCGAGTGCACCGGGACCCAAACCAATGGCCTACCTAGCCAAAATTAATATTACGGAGCTGTTGATGCAATCCATTTATCCATCCATTGCAGGGATCAAAAGATATCCACATAAGTCCAAAATAAGACCCTCGAAGCCATCAAAAATAACAATATTACATAAATGGTACTAAAATATATCAAAAATTGTGTCAGTCACCCCCACAACCCAAAATTATCATAATGCAACTATGAGGAGGGGTAAAACAATCAAATCATAAGAACTCACAAACTTAACATATTTTATCCTAAAAAATAGGTCTTTACATCATCCACCACTAAAAAATTCAGTTTGTCCTCGAACTAAGGCAAAGAAATACCCGAATCAACCAAGAGATGGGGATAAGAACTACACATATTAGACTTTACCTCCCAAATAGCCCCATTTACAGGTTGATGTTACCGCTGAATCTTAACCACAGGGATGACTCTGGAGCGCAACCGCCTAACATCTATAGCCAATATGGAGATCGGCTTCTCAACAAAAAAAAAGCTCATCTAACTGAACTGACTCCCAACGAATAACATGAGACTCATTCGGAATGTAAAGGCAAAGCATAGAAACATGAAAAACTAGATGAACAACTAAAAGATCGGGGGTAAAGCTAACTCATTAGCCACATCACCAACAGTCCAAAGAATCTCAAATGGACCAATATACCTGGGGCTAAGCTTGCCCCTCTTCCAAAACCTCATCAAACCCATCATGGGTGAAACTCAAAGGAAAATATTATCACTAACACCAAATCTCAAGGCACAAAGTCTACAATCAGCATAGCACTTCTGCCTATTCTTAGCCACTCTAAGTCTATCCTGAATAACCCAGACTCAATCCAAAGATTCACAAATCAAGTCCATACCTTGAGGTCTAACCTCAGAAACATCAAACCAACCAAATGGAGAGCAACAATGCCTACCATACAGCACCTCAAAAGGACGGATATCAATATTGGAATAGTAGTTATTGTTATATGCAAACTATGCTAAAACAAAATATTGCTCCCACTAGCCACCAAAATCTGTCACACTTGCATGGAGCATGTCCTCTAAAACCTGAATAGAACACTCTAACTGACCATCAATCTGAGGGTGAAACGTTCTACTAAGATCAACCCAAGTGCCTAACTCATCCTGAAATATCCTCTATAAGTGAGATGTGAACACAGAACCTCAATCTAAAATAATGGACACTGGCACACAATACGGAAGCACAATCTCACGAATATAGATATGGGCCAACCTCTCAGCACTGACTGAGACCTAAATCGGAATAAACTAAGCTGACTTGAACAATCGATCAATGATGACCAAAATACTATCAGAACCATAATATGTACAAGGAAAACCAATCACGAAGTCCATAGTGATCCATTCCCACATCCATTCGAGAATAGGTAACCTCTGAAGCAACTCACCAAGCCTCATTTGCTTGACCTTCACCTACTGACACTATAGAAAATGAGTCACTAAATCCACTACATCTTGCCTAATACTACCCCACCATTAGTGCTTTCTCAAATCACTATATATCTTAGTCACACATGGATGGATGGAATATTTGGAACAACGGGCCTCCTCCAAGATCAACCTAATCCAATCGCCTACTCTCAACACACAAACTCAGCCCCCAATCCTTAAAACTTTCTTTGAATCAACTGAGGCTTCCTTTATCTCACCACTTCATACCTTATCTCAAATCAACCAGTATTTAACATCATCAAACTGATGAGGTCAAATCTGCTCAATTAAAGGAGATCTAGCCTCTGAAAATGCCAAAATATGCGTAAGTATTCAAATATCAAGCCTAACCATATGGTTAGATAAAGACAGAACCTCTAAGGCTAAAGTCTTCTCCTAGGTCAAAAGATGTGCCAAGATACTAATACTAGTCAACTTTAAGCTCAAGGCATCTGCAACTACATTAGCCTTTCGCGGATGGTAGAAAATAGTTAAGTCATAATCCTTAAGCAACTCAAGCCAATGACGCAGCCTCATATTAAGATCTCACTTGGTGAAGAAGTACTGAAGGTTATGATGGTATAAAAAGATCTCACGACGGACTCCAAGGAAGTAGTGCCTCCACAACTTCATATAACTCTAAATCATGGGTAGGATATTTCCTCTTATGAGGCTTTAACTGATAAGATGCATACGCAATTACCTTACCATCTTGCATCAACAAAGAACCTAATCCAATACGTAAAGCATCACAAAAACTCAAGCCTTATTCGGGTAACCAACTAGCTCTCTTTAAGCCAAGTTTTTAGTTCTTAAAATCCATGCTTCATACTTTTACAACATTTGTTTATTTTATATGAAGGGCAATCCACAATAGGTATAGTCATACCTAGACTTACAAGCCATATCGTATCATGTCATAAGTCATAGCATTTTTTATAAAAGAAGTCATATAGACGGCCACCCCTAAAGATTTAAATATTTCATGAGGACATTCTTAATTTAAAACACGTGGAAATGTATACAAAACACTTCTTTTGAAACACATTATTATATGGTGGTTAATCTTTCTTTTAAACACATGTTTTTCTTTCTATCCAGATAATGGACTCTTGTAAATAAAGAGATTTTTCCCTCTCATCATGTCATAAATCATGTCAACCACAATAATGTTAAGGAACTTACTTTCAAAACCCTAGTTCATGCATTTTAAATAACCCGCAATACAAATAGACAATATATTTCATATCAAGAGAGGGAATTCTTTGTTCATGATCTCAATTAAACTTTCCAAAATTGAAACCGTATATACATAAGGGGATATAATTCAATTCCACAAAAAATAATTCAATACAATAAATATACTTTCATAAAGAATGATTCCATGATATGCTTTTCGAAATGATATCAAAGCCTTTCTTTGTGCCATGATTATAAATACTTAAACATTGATAAAAACCAAAAAAAATTATGTCCATGGAGTTTAGGATAGTCCCACATACCTTAAGTTTCTTAGTTTGAAGAATGAAACCCTAATCTTGCTATTTTCTTATAATTCTTGAACTTGAGAGGATTGAATTCTTGTTTTTGGGGAACAGGGAAAGGCTTGCTTGAGAGTATAATTGATGAGAATGGGAAATATTTTCCCTAACTAATGATATAATCCGTTAGTTTATGAATTGGAATGAGAGGAAAAGACCACATTTCCCTTCTGGAAATTAAATTTACAACTTGAATGCTGATGACATGGTCACTGCACTGCGGTGAAGGTCTCACTGCTATTCCACCATGATGCACCGTTATCTCGGTTAGAATATGAAACCAAAAACCAAACAAGACTTAATCCCCATCCAAAAAAATCTAAAACTTCCTTGAGACATACACCTTACACCCCTGAGCATAAATTATGTCAAAAATCTATGTCTCAAGGTCGAGAAGACCAATTTAAAAATCCTCAAAGTTAAGAGGCTTAAAATATGACTAAGTCCCCAACACTTAGAAAATTTTTAGGCCCTAAACTCCCTATGCATGCAACTAAGCGTTGAATCAAGCCAAGAATAATATGGGGTGTTACATTATCCCCCTTTTGAGATCATTCGCCCCCAAATGATGACTTAAGACACAAGAAGCACGATTTCAAGTAAAATAAGGAAAGGGAGTGTAGTAAAATATTTGTACCTTCCATGTCATCATCCACGGTTTCAAAGAGAGTCGGGTATGTCATACGTATGTCATCCTCCAATTTCCAAGTAGCTTCCTCGACTTTATGAATCTTCCACAATACCTTGACTGAAACTATCTTCTTACTTCTTAACTTTCAAACTTGGAGATCTAAAATTACAATGGGTGATTCTTCATATGACAATGATTCTTATACATTGAACGTCCACAGGCAACATAAGAGAATAATATCTAATACATCTCTTCAACATGGACACATGAAACACAGGATGCACAGAATCCAAACTCATGGGCAAATTGAACTCATAACAACTCTACCGATCCTTCTCAAAATTTGATATGGTCCTATATAAAAAGAACTGAGCTTCTCTTTCTTTCTAAATTGCATGATTCCCTTTATAGAGGAGACTTTTAGAAATACCCAATCATCAACATCAAACTCTAACTCTCTCCTTCTAACATCGACATAAGACTTTTGACAAATCTGAGCTATCTTAAGCCACTCCCTATTGATTTTCACTTTTTCCATCACCTGATGAACAAGGTCAGGCCCAAACGACTGAGTTTCACTCACTTTATACCACCCAATCGGTGACCTACATCCTCTCCCATAAAGAGCTTTAAATAGAGCCATCTAGATGCTAGAGTGGTAGTTATTATTATATGCAAATTCTATCAATGACAAGTGGTCTATCCAACTACCTTTAATATCTATGACAGAAGAACTCAACATATCTTCTAAGGTCTGAATGGTACCTTTTTCTTGCCCATCTATTTGAGAGTGGAAGGCGGTACTAAGATTTACCTAGGTACCTAAACCCCTCTTAAAATACCTCCAAAATTGCGAAGAGAATTACATAACTCGATCAGATATAATTGACATAGGAGCCCTATGTAAATGAACTATCTCCCTAATATACAGCTTAGCATATTCATCCCTCGAGTAATTCGTCCATACTGGAAGAAAATAAGATGACTTGGTCATCCTATCTATAATCACCCAAATAGAGTCCTGTTGGTTTCGGGACTTTAGAAGTCTTGTAATAAAGTCCATGTTAATCATCTCTCATTTCCACACAGGTAAAGCTATCTCTTGGGAAGTTCCACCTAGTCTTAAATGTTCTACCTTAACTTGATAACAATTAAAACACTTAGACACAAAGTTAGCAGCATCTCTTTTCATATTATTCCACTAAATTTCCTTAAGATCATAATACATTTTAGTAGAGCCGGGGTAAACCACATACTTGGATGTGTGAGCTTCATCAAGAATTCTTTCTCGTAACCCATCTACATTAGACACACATAGCCTACCTTGATACCTCAAAATTCCATCACCCTCAATTTCGAAAGCTAATACCTTCTGTTGACCAACATCTTTCTTAATATGCTTCAAGATAGGGTCCTCAGCCTACTTTTCCTTAATTTCTACACAAAATGAGGATTTAGCTACCTTATGAACAACTAATCCTCTATCTTCAGAATCAAGGAGTCGAATTCCCAATTGCAAATTGGTGAATGTCTTTTACCATATTCCACTTTCCTTCATCCACGTGAGAAAGACTACCCATTGATAATCCGCTAAGGGTATTAGCCACTATATTGCCTTGCCCAGATGATAATACAGGATCATATCATAATTCTTTATTAATTCTAGCTATCACCTCTAGCTGAGGTTTAGTTCTTTCTACATGAAAATACACTGCAAACTTTTATGATCAGTAAATACATCAACATGTACCCCATAAATATAATGATGCCAAATCTTTAGTGAGAATACCACCACCACTAACTCCAGGTCATGGGTTGCATAGTATTTTTTATGCACCTTTAACTGTCTAGATAGATAGGCCACCTCCTTACCATGCTGTATAAGTACACACTCAAGCCCTACCCGAGATGCATCACAGTACACAACAAAGCCATTTGTACCCTCAGGAAGGGTCAAAATTAGTGCAGTAGTCAACTTGTATTTCAGTTTCTCAAAACTACTCTCACAAGAGTCACACCACAAAACCTTCACCTTTTTTGAGTCAATCTTATAAGTGGAGCAGCTATGGAGGAAAAACTCTGTCAAACCTTTTGTAATACCCTGCCAAACCCAAAAAGCTCTGAATATCGGTTGGAGTCATAGGTATAGACCATTTTCTCACTATCTCAACCTTTTGGGGGTCAACTTTAATTTGCTCACTAGAAATAATATGCCCCAAGAAAGCAATATCACTTAGCCCAAATTCACACTTGGAAATTTTTTCATACAAATCATGATTTTTTATGGTTTGAATGATGATTTGGAGGTGATTTGCATGATCATCCTCACTAGTAGAATAGACTAAGATATCATCAATAAATACTATGATGAACAGATCTAGAAATTGATGAAACACCCTATTCATTAGGTCCATAAAAGTTACAGAGGCATTAGTCAGTCCAAAGGACCTCACTAAGAACTCATATTCACTATATCAGGTTTGGAAAGCCATTTTGGGAATATCGGTCTCTCTAAACCTAAGATGATGGTACCACGAATAAAGGTCTCTAAGATAAGTTATGAATTTTCACTTAGGTGCTAGAGAATATCCCTCCCACTTTATCACTAGCTTATTAGGAAAAGAGAAGATGACTTTCCTAGTTCTACAGTCTAATACCTCATAACATGAATGGAGCCAATCCATCCCTAAGATAGAATTAAAAATCAATCATATCCAACTCTATAAGGTCAGCCACAGTATCACGATGATAAATAAATACCACAAAATTTTTATAAAATCTCTTAGACACAATAGAAACCAACAAGAGTGGAAACAGAAGAGGGTTTCAAAATATTTTCAAGCTGTAAACCAAAATTAACTGCCACGTAAGGGGTCACATAAGACAAGGTAGACCTGGAGTCAAGTAACACACACACATCATGGGAGAAAATCTATAACATACCCATGACCATATATGGTAAAGCCTCTGCATCCTGGCTGTTAGACAAAACATATAATCGGTTGAGACTACTTCCCCTAGCCGAAGTAAATCCCTTGACTGAAGGAAAAGCTAGAGTAGTTTGGGCTTTCATCCCTCTGGAGTTCTCGCCAGCCATGGGTCAAAATCTCTGGATATGGCTTGTCTGACCACAATTATAACACACATTACTTCCAAGGTAGAATCTCTCTAGGTGACTCTTTCCATACAAATTATAGTGAGGTTATGACCTGGCAGGTTGAGCTACACTCCCTTAAGGCTGAGTACCCTAATTTCTAGGCCTATCTTCTGCCTAGAACCATTTCTCTCTCAAAGGTCTAGGCATAGGTTCACTTGCTGAAGACTGAGCATTGCTGTAAAATATCTTCTTAGACCACCTATTACCCCAATTACTACCTTGGTGTTGACTGTTATTTTGATCTGCATACATAGCTCTCTTAGTCTACCTTTCTTTGTCCCTTACCTCTGCCTACTTCTTTTTCTTCTATTCTACCTGTTGCATATGCACTGATAATTTAGAAATGTCCATATCTTTGTTCAACATTGCTCCCTTAAATTCCAACACAAAATCATTTGAGAGACCAGATGTGAACTTTCTTATACGGTCCCTGTAAGACCTCGCAAAGTCCTATTTATTTTAGTCCTATACAGCAAACCAAAATAGATCCCATACTAAGAAAATTTCATTGAAGTGTTAACACTTAGTCTTATTTTTGGCCTCGATATTTCAATGGTATTATTTACAATATTTTTGGCCTTAGATTGTCGATTTTTAAGTTGATTCATGATCAGGGATTTCAATAGGTCATCTTGGGGGAGTTTTGGAATTTTTGGACATCATTTAAGTCACTTTGGGATGAACAAAATAGCAAGCCAATACAATCTCAATGCGTAGCATTGGCTATTGTCTCGACAACATTGATGCAGCACGTCGTCCATCATGTCGACACCATCAAGGTAGTGCAGCGCTTGCCGCATTATTGGACATATTTTGCTTACTTAATTCTGAATTTCGAAGGGGAATTAGGTCCTTTTTCTCTCACCAAATTCAGCCAAAATATGAAATTAAGCTTACAAAAGGGTAAAATACATTCATTATTCACAAAATCATCTCAAGAAATAAACCCTAGTTCATCAAGCTCAAGATCAAATTCCAAGAAATCTCCAGTAATCTTTAAAAATTCCATTATTCAGGTATGTTAGATGTTCATCCTTGGATTTCCTTCCACCCTTGGAGTTCAAGAACCCTTTTGAAAACTTGAATTATGCTTCCTATGTTATGAATTGAAATATGCTCATGTTTGTGTTGTTATTTAAGTTTCAAAGTTAAGAAAATATGAGTTTCAAGTAAAATAGATCAATGGTCATATTCGTGGATGTAGATCTCATGTCAAACCCTTGAATGGTGAATTGATTATTATAGTCATGATGCATTAACATGTTGTTTATTCCCATGTACAAGGTTATGCCTTCTAAGTGTTTGACAAAATATCTAAGAGAATGAATTGTTCATTGTGATCTTTTGGTGATCTTAGTATTGGAATCATGCTATTACTACATGTTTAAACTATTCCTATGCTTAAGCTATGACTTGCAAGTGTTTGATAAAATGTCCATATGTGTAAACCATGCTGGGTAACCTATTATTGTATTGTTAAAGTTGTGACATGACTTTATCTATTATGTTATCAAGTCCTGGGGATATTTAATACCCGAAATCTAGATGTTTACTTATTTGTAGTAATTATAGAATAGTCCCAGTAAAGATCAAGAACAATAGTACTCAGTTAGGTAACAAAATTTAGTGAACTCAGTCCAGATCAGTCAGTCAACATGATAGTTTTAGTTCAGTCAATCCTAGTACAGTCTAGTGATCAATTCAGTGTCGATTAAGTAGGAAGTAGGATTCAACATCGAGAAAACTTTAGGATGGGGGCATTCCTACTAGCAAAGGATTTTACCCTTATTAGCACTCCTTACATTACAGAACTACGTAGCCAGCGTAGGGTAAGTCGTCCTCCTGCTAGACTAGGGGGTATGCAATCATATATATATATCATGAGTCTTCCTTTTAGATTAGGGTTCACCCAGCATTGTTAGTATCCCATGGCAAGGTGTTAACACTCTTCCAACTGGGGTCATAGGTTGGACCTTAAACCAGTCTATACCAGCGTGTTTCAGTTGGATAAACACTCCCATAGTTACAATTTTAGTCTCAGTACTCAGTAAAGAACTCAGTCAATTCTACAGAACCATGGCTATCAGTTATCAGTTACTAAGCCATCAGAATTTAATGCTCAGTTTTAGTAGAATCTCAGATACATAATGTATATCTATATGCACAGTATAGCATAATCATTAGTTACAATTTTGCAGGTACTCCCATCCAGTTACTTCATGATGTTCATTCAGTTAGTTATCAGCTCATGTATATGAACCCATATTTATCAGCCTTACCTCACTTTGCATGCCAGTATATTCCATGTACTGATCGCATACTTTATTTTGTGCTATGATGTCTCATATCATAGGTTCGGATGCTCAGGTTCCTGACCATACTTAGCAGCTCAGGCTATCAACAGTAGTTATAGTGGTGAGTCCTCATATTTCAAGGACAGAGTTTATCCATTTCAAAAATTTAGCAAATCAGTAGTTATTTCAGTCGGAGTTAGTTGGGGGTTTGTCTCATCATTTCCATATTCAGACAGTTAAAGACTTTCAGGCTAGCATAGTTAGTTATTCAGTTTTTAGATGTTATTATCAGTTATGCTTAGTTATTATTATTTTATTATTTTGAGAATCTTATGGCATTTTCAAATTTATTCAGCATATATATTTTATTATTTTATTCAGTGCTCACAGCAGGTACCAATCATGGGTTAGCTTTTAGTCCTTCGGTGTTGTAAGCAGCGTATGATGCCCAAGGTACAGTCTTGGGGCATTACAAACTTAGTATCAAAGCCTAAGGTTCTAAAGAGTTTTAAGGAGTCTAAAGCCGCGTCAAGTAGAGTCTTGTGCATGGTTGTTTAGCGCACCATACTTATGGACAAAGAGCTATGAGGTATTTTAGGAAAAAGTTCCCTTCCTTCAGTGTTAATATCGTGAGAGTAAGTATGAGCTCAAGTTAAACTTTCTGTCTAATCCAAATTTTCCTTTCATTTAAAGAACATGCCTCCCAAAAAGACCAACCGAAGAAGAACTGAGAACCAGCCAGTACCTTCACCCGTTCAGGAAGATCCCCTAAATGAGAAAGTTTCTCATGCAGAATTTAGAGTAGCTTTCACTACTCTAGCACATTCTGTAGTATCCCAAAATAAATACCCAGCAACTACTTAGTCCAACCCAGTAGCCAATACTACTGCAATTAGAATATCGAACTTCACCCAAATGAACCCTCTTTTATTTTTAGGGTCTAAGTCTGAAGAGGGCCCACATGAATTCCTTGACATGGTGCAAAAAGTAACATACATTATGAGGGTAACTACTAGTGAGAGTGCTGAGTTAGCTGCCCACCAATCACAGGATATAGCTCACACATGGTTTAAGCAGTGGAAGGTAGATAAGGGCCCAGATGTAGGGCCTATAGAATAGGAGAAGTTCGCTACTTCCTTTCAAGATAGGGTCTCACTATTGGAGTTGACAGAAACTAAGGTATTAGAGTTCATCAATATGAAGTAGGGAAGCATGAGTATGAAAGAGCATTCCCTTAAAGTTTACTCAGTTGGCCAGGTATGCTCCTCATGTGGTAGCTGATAGCAGGTCTAATATGAGTAAGTTCGTGTTTGATGTGTCTGATACTATGGTCAAGGAGTGCGGGACCATAATTTTGATTAAGGAGATGACTTATCTAGGTTGATAGTCCATGCTTAGTAAACTAAGGAGAAAAAAAAACTAAGGAGAAAGAGAGGGAGAGCAAGAGGGCTAGAATAGGTAGCTTCAACTTCACTCATCCTAAGTTAGAGGGTGGTAATCATCCTCAGTTCATCCCAAAATCTTTAGTCCCAGCTCCATCTTTAGCCAGTATTTCGATGCCTAAATTCAAAATTGGTATTAAGGATAGGGCGCCAGGCTTTAAATCATAGGGTAGTGTGAACAGTTCCCAAACAAATTCTCTTTTTCAGAAATATGGCAGAAATCATCAGGGTGTCTGCAGGGCTGGCAACGATATGTGTTTCAGGTGTGGTAAGCCAGGTCATAGAATTAGAAAGTATCCTTAGGTAGATTCACAGAGTCAGCATAATCATCCCCCAACTTAGTCCAGTCGCCCATCTTAGCAGGGTGCTACTTCCAGTGCCACCAGTTGGCAACGTCCAAATAGGCTCTATGCACTCCAGTCCCAATAGAATAAGGAAATTTCTCCTAATGTGGTCACTGGTACGTTACAAGTTTACCATTTACATATTTATGCTTTGCTAAATCCAGGAGTTTCTCTATCTTTTGTAACTCTTTATATAGCTATCAAATTTGGAGTCAATCTCAAAATCCTAATAGAGCCTTTCTCAGTCTCTACCCAAGTGGGTAAGTCTATCATAACTTGGTGGGTATACAGGAACTATCCGATTATGGTGTCTCAAAAAGTTACTTCAGCAGACTTAGTGGAGTTAGAGAAGATGGATTTTGATGTCATTCTCGGTATGGATTGGATCTATTTATGCTTTTCCTCCGTTTATTGTAAAAACAGAGTTTATTTTTAGTTACCAAATAAACCTATCCTAGAATGGAGGGGTAGTACCATAACACTTAAGCGTCAACTTATTTCATACCTTAGAGCGAGAAAAATGATATCCAAGGGGTGTGTCTATTATTTGGTAAGATTTAAAGACTCTTATTTCGAGACTCGTAATCTTAAGTAAGTTCTAAAAGTAAGTGAATTTCCAAAAGTGTTTTACAAAGATTTCCCCGGAATTCCTCCCGAGAGGGAAATTGACTTCGAAATAAACCTTCTTCCTGATACTAAGCCCATATTTATTTATCCATACATAATAGCTCCACCTGAACTTAAAGAGTTGAAAGAATAGTTAAAATACCTTTTAGATAAAGGGTTCATCAGTCCCAGAATAACCCCTTGGGGTGCACTAGTTCTGTTCAAGTGAAAGAAAGACGATCCTCTTAGAATATATATAGACTACCGTCAGTTGAACAAATTCATAGTCAAGAATAAGTACCCACTTTCTAGAATTGATGACTAGTTTGACCAACGTCAAAGTGTCAGTTGCTTTTCTAAAATAGACCTCAGATCTGGCTATCATCAGCTTAGAGTCAGAGAATGTGACATTTTAAAAACAACTTTCAGAACCCGATATGGTAACTTTGAGTTTTTAGTCATGTTATTTGGACTTACCAATTCCCCAACAGCTTTCATAGACTTGATGAATCATGTGTTCAAGCAGTACTTGGATATGTTCGTCTTAGTATTCATCGATGACATTTTTGTCTACTCCTACAGTGAAAATAACTATGCAGACCATCTCAGGATAGTATTGTAGACTCTTAGAGCCCATCAACTGTTCACCAAATTCAGTAAATGTGAATTTTGTATAAGGTTAGTAGCTTTTCTTGGTCAT
Organism: Capsicum annuum; assembly: GCF_002878395.1. Taxonomy (NCBI): domain Eukaryota; kingdom Viridiplantae; phylum Streptophyta; class Magnoliopsida; order Solanales; family Solanaceae; genus Capsicum; species Capsicum annuum. The sequence continues at coordinate 23,277,652 of NC_061114.1, forward strand.
ATTATTTCTTGGGATGGTATTAGAGTTGATCCTCAAAAGACCGAAGTAGTGAGAAACTGGACTTGACCCATCTCTCCATCAGATATCAGGAGTTTCTTGGGTTTGGCTGGCTATTACCGATGGTTTATTAAAGATTTTTATGTATTGTACTCCCCATGTATAGATTGACTCAGAAGAAAGTTAAGTTTTAGTAGTCAGGTTCTTGTGAGAAAAGTTTTAATGAGTTAAAGACTCGACTCAATACAACCCCAGTTTGACTTTACTCAATGATTTAGATGAATTTATTGTATATTATGATTCTTCCAGAGTTGTCTTGGGGTATGTTTTGATATAGAGGGGTAAGGTTATGGTGTATGCCTCTAGACAGCTTAAGCCAATGATAAGAATTAACCCATACATGATCTTAAATTAGCAGCTATTGTGTTTGCCTTAAATATTTGGAGGCACTATTGGTATGGGGTGCGTGTTGATGTATTCATAGACCACAAAAGCCTGTAGAATGTATTTTCTCAGAAAGACATAAAATTGTGTCAGAGAAGGAGGTTAGAGTTGTTGAAAGGCTATGACATGAGTGTTCTGTATCATCTGGGCAAGGCCAATGTAGTGGCAGATGCCCTCAGTAGGTTGTCCATGGGTAGTGTTTCTCATATTGAGGATGGTAAGAAGAAGTTAGTCCAGGAAATTTATCAGCTTGTAAACTATGTGTTCGTTGGGTTGATTCGCAAAATAATTTGGAGTCATTATTAGTATCTGAGGCGAAAGAAAAGTAGGACAGAGATCCTAATTTAGTTAAGTTGAAAGAGTCAGTCAGAGACCATAAAATAAAGGTTTTCTCCCTGAGGGGAGATGGTGTGTTGCGTTGCCAGGGTAGGCTATGTGTGCTATGTGTGGATGAAATAAGACAACAAATTCTTGATGAAGCACATGGTGCACGTTACTCTATTTATCCAGGGGCCACTAAGATATACCGCAACTTGCAGGATGTCTATTAGTGGAGTAAAGAATGATATTGCAGAGTTTTTAGCTAAGTGCTCCACTAGTCACCAGGTTAAGATTGAACATCAAAAGCCTAGTGAGTCTATGCAGGAGTTCAGTATTCCCATTTGGAAGTGGGAGAAAGTCAACATGGATTTTGTGATAGATTTGCCTCATACTCATCGACAACATGATTCGATTTGGGTCATTGTGGATAGGATGACCAAATCAGCCCATTTTTTACCAGTTCAAACTTCTTATTCAGCCGAGGACTATGCCAAACTCTATATCAGAGGGATTTTTAGGATACACAATGTCCTGTTATCCACCATTTTAGATAGAGGTACGCAATTCACCTCTCACTTTTAGAAAGCCTTCCAAAAGAGTCTTGGTACCCAAGTCTACCTCAGTACAGCCTTCACCCTTACACAGATGGTCAAGTGGAAAGGACCATTCAACCTTTAGAAGATATGTTGAGAGTGTGTGTCGTTGACTTTAAGGGCAGTTGGTATGACCACTTACCTTTGATTGAGTTTGTGTATAATAAAAGCTATCATTCTAGTTTTTAGATGGCTCTATTTGAGGCTCTTTAAGAGAGAAGATGTATATCTCCTATTAGTTGATTTAAAGTAGGTGAGGCCGCGGTAGTGGGACATGACTTGGTTTTTGATGCCTTAGAGAAAGTACAATTGATCAGGGATAGGCTTAAGATAGCCCAGAGCCGGCAGAAATCTTATGTTGATGTGAGAAGGAAAGATCTTGAATTTGAGATTGGTGATTATATGTATTTAAAAATCTCTTCCGTGAAGGGGTGAAGAGATTTGGTAAGAAGGGGAAGCTTAGTCCTTGATATGATGGTCCTTATAAGATTCTGAGTCATTTTAGTAACATAGGTTATGAGTTTGAGTTACCTTTAGACTTAGCATCAGTGCACCCTGTGCTTCACATCTCCTTGCTAAAGAAGTAAATTGGTGACCCAATAGTTGTAGTCCCTACAGAGAGTATAGATATTTAGAATAGTCTCTCTCATAAGTAAGTGTCAGTCGAATTCCTTGATCGTTAGATTCACAGACTAAGGAACAAAGAAGTTCCTTTGGTCAAAGTTCTTTGGCAGAATCATTCCGTTAAGGAGTACTTAGGAGGCAGAGGCAGAAATGCGAACCAAGTATCCTCGCCTCTTCATCGGAAAATCAGACTCAGCCTAAGGTAACATCCTTCATTGGATTTACTACATTCCATAATCAGTTACAACTGCATAACATTCTCATATCATTCATGCATTGAAGAAATAGTTCAGTCATGTGTCATGTCTCCAGAATTTAGTAATGCTTCAGTGATGCATGTAAGTGTAAGTACAGTTCCTCAGTTCCTCTCAGTTCAGTCATAATCATTCGAGGGTGAATATTCCTAAGGGGGAGATATTGTAAGACCCTGCAAAGTCCTAGTTATTTGAGTCTTATATAGCATGCCAAAAAAGGTGCCAGACTTAAAAAGTTTTAGCAAAGTGCTGACACTTAGTCTCATTTTTTCCTCTCTGTTTTAATGGCATCATTTATGATCTTTTTGTCCTTAGATTGTCCATTTTTAAGTTGATTCATGATCAGAGATGTCAATGAGTCATTGCGGGTGAGTTTTGGAATTTTTGGGCATTGTTTGAGCCGCGTTTGGATGACCAAAATAGCAAGCTAACATGATCTCAATACGTAGTATTGGCTATTGTATCGACAGCATCGATGCAGAACGTCGGCCATCGCGTCGACACCATAAATGGGCACGTTGCCTTCCGCATCACTAGAAATATTTTGGTCACTTAATTCTGACTTTCCAAGGGAAATTAGGTCCTTTTACCCTCACCTAATTCAGCCAAAACTAGAAATTAAGCTTCCAAAAGGGCAAAATACATTCATTATTCATGAAATCCTCTAAAGAAATAAACCCTAGATCATCAAGATCAAGATCAAGTTCCAAGAAATCCCCAATAATCATCACAAATTCCGTCACTCAGGTAAGTTAGGTGTTTATCCTTGAGTTTTCTTCCACCCTTAGAGTACAAGAACCCTTTTTAAAACTTGAATTATGATTCCCATATTATGAATTGAATTATGCTCATGTTTGTGTTGTTATTTGAGATTCAAAGCTAAGAAAATATGAGTTTCATGTAAAATTGATTGGTGAATTGATTGTTGTAGTCATAATGGGTAACCAATTGTTGTGTTGTTAAAGTTGTGACATGAATTTATCAATTATGCTACCAAGTCCTGGGGGTATTTCTTACCCGAAATCTAGTTGTTTACTTAGTTGTAGTAGTTATAGAATAGTCTCAGTAAAGGTCAAGAACAATAGTACTCAGTCAGGTAATAGAACTTAGTGAACTCAGTCCAGGTCAGTTAGTCAACACAATCAATGTCAGTTCAGTTGAGCCTAGTAAAGTTTAGTGATTAGTTGATTTTTGACTCAGTTAGGAGTAGGATTCAGAACCGAGCGAACCCAGTGGTGGGGGCATTTCTGCTAGCATAGGCTTTGAACCTTAGTAGCAGTCCCTGTGTTATAGAACTACATAGCCAACCTATGGTAAGTCATCCTCCTGCCAGACTAGAGTTGATGCAATCATATATATATTTCATGATTCTTTATTCCAGATTAGGGTTGACCCAGCATTGTTAGTATCCTATGGAAAGGTGCTAACACCCTTCCAACTGGGTCCACAGATTGGACCCCAAATTAGTCTATACCGAGGTATGTCGGTTAGATAAACCCTTAGTTATAGTTTTAATCTTAGTACTCAATAAAGATATCAATCAGTTCTACAGAACCATGGCTATCATTTATCAGTTACTCATCCATCACAATTCAACACTCAGATTCATTATGATCTCAGATACACAATGTATATCTATTTGCTCAGTATAGCATGTTCAGTATGTTCAGTAATTATAGTTTTGCATGTACTCTCATCTAGTTACTTCATGATGTTCATTCAGTTAGTTATCAACTCATGCATATGAACCCATGTTTATCAGCCTTACTTCACTTAGCATACCAGTACATTCCACGTAGCGATCGCATACTTTCTTTTGTGATATGATGTCTCATATCATAGGTTCGGATGCTCAGGTTCCTGACTGTACTTAGCAGCTCAGTCTATCAACTAGAGTTATAATGGTAAGACTTTATATTTTGAGGATAGAGTTTATCCTTTTTATCATTTCAGTAGTTATTTCAGTCAGAGTTAGTTGGAGGTTTGTCCCATCAACTCCATAGTCAGACAGGTAGAGAAGTTTAGACTAGCATTGTCAGTTATTTAGTTTTCAGATGTTATTATCAGTTATGCTTAGTTATTATTATTTCAGTATTTTGAGAACCTTAAGGCATTTTTAGATTACTTCCATATATATATTTCAGTATTATATACAATGCTCGCAGTAAGTACTAGTCATGGGTTAGCTTATGGTCCTTCAGTTCGTAATCACTGTATAATGCCTAGGTTGCAGTGTTGGGACACTATAGGACATCATGTTGCCCACCACATATGGAGCATAACGACAAAGCTGGGTGAACTCTAATATGTATTCTTTGGCACTCATCTTTCCTTATTTTACGTTCACAAATTCTTTGGCTCTTACTTCCCTCAGTTCCTGGGGAAAGAAACGATCCAGGAATGCCTCCATAAACTCACTCCACATAGAAGTTTAAGCATTTCTACCCTTCAAATATTCCCACTCAGTATACCAATGGTTAGCTACGTCTTCTAACTGATAGGCTTTTAACTCAACCCCTTCAAACTCATTAGCATGCATAACTCTGAAAATTTTCTCTAGTTCACTAATAAACCCTTGGGGGTCCTCCTCGATATTTGTTCCTACAAAAGTGGGTAGGTTTAGCCTTATGAATTAACCAACCCGAGTAATGTCAATGGAAGGATGGATAAGGTTACACCGGATCTAGGAGCTCGAGGTTGACTAGTTTGGACTGGAGGAACTCCTAGAGTAGCAACAAACTCTGGAGCTCTGTTATGGGTCCGCATCCCATGAGTAGCGCGGACATCATCAGCTTGGGTATTTTATTTGTTGGATCTACAGAGAGGGGGAGGCATGATCAATATTTGAGATATTGGAAATCATAAGTTAGGGAATATTCAGACTCTATATTTGGAACTAGAATAAGAATAAAGATAGATATTCCTAAATGCCTAGTAGCTTTCTCCTTATAAGTATGGTGCGCTACACACCCATAAACAGGACTCTTCCCAAGACTTTGCAGAAACCCTAGGACCATGAACCGTGCTCTGATGGCATCTCAAACCACGAAGGCTCGAGAGCTCTCTTAACTTGTACTCATATGCATAATTCATCACATAATAATATGCAGAAATAAACTGAAATTATGGTCATCTTATTAATTTAACTATACAATACAGACATAAGTTCATAAAGACCCAAAACCATCCAACACAAGTTTTCAAAATCTCTACTAAATAGAAACAACATCTGTTTAAAATTGGGACAACGCTCCCGGTCGGACCATGAACTAAAACCAAATGCAAAGCATCACATGAAACAAGGCCATCCGAAATAAGGGAGGCTCACCAACTCCAAATGAGTGGCAACAACCTACTGCTTACAGAGACCCTGGGACTGAGCCTCACTTCCCAAAATATAAGGGGTCAATATAAATTTGCTGGTATGTGAAACAAAATAACATATTTTTATACAACATAATGAGAGCATTTCATAAAATAATGAACATAATGCATAAGTAAAAACACATGGTCATACATTAATGAACTCTGACTCAAGTATTGGAAACTATGACTCACTCTTTATTTTACTTCTGAGCTAGATAGATCACCCCACAAACATGGTAATCCACGAGCTATGTGGATAACGCCCATAACCCAGAAGGCAGGCCCCCAATCTAAGTTTGCTGCAAGGATTGGATAATCATGAAAAGGTATGCCCAACTTGCCGACATACCATGCTATCCCACTTTCCGAATAGCACATAAACTTGTATCGGTAAAATACAATTTTGGGCTAGGAGTTATCTAAACTCAATCCGTATTCGGGTAACCAACTAGCTTTCTTTAAGCCCAATTATTAGTTATTTAAATCCATGTTTCATACTTTAAAAAAATTATTTCTTTCATGTTAAGGGAAATCCATAACAGCTTTTGTCATACCTAGACTTGTAAGCCATATCATATCATGTCATAAGTCATAGACCTTTTTATAAAAGAAGTCATATAGACGGCCAGCCGAAAGATTTAAATATTTTATAAGGACATGCTTTATTCAAAACATATGCAGACGTATACAAAACACTTCTTTTGAAACACATTATCATGTGGTGACCAATCTTTCTTTTAAACATATGTTTTTCTTTCTATCCACATAATGGACTCTTATAAATAAGGAGATCATTAGCTTTTTCTTAGTATTGGAATCATGCTATTAATAACTAGAAATTATGTCCTTAATTTCGACTTTCCAAGGGCAATTAGTTCCTTTTACCCTTACCCAATTCAGCCAAAACTAGAAATTAAGCTTTCAAAAGGGCAAAATACATTCATTATTCATGAAATTCTCTAAAGAAATAAATCCTAGTTCATCAAACTCAAGATCAAGTTCCAAAAAATCCCCAATAATTATCACAAACTCCGTCACTCAGGTATGTTAGGTGTTCATCCTTGGGTTTCCTTCCACCCTTAGAGTACAAGAACCATTTTCAAAACTTGAATTATGATTCCCATGTTATGAATAAAATTATGCTCATGTTTGTGTTGTTATTTAAGTATCAAAGCAAAAAAAAATATGAGTTTCATGTAAAATACATCAATGGGCATATTGGTTGATGTAGATCTCATATCAAACCCTTGAATGGTGAATTGATTGTTGTAGTCATGATGCATTAACATGTTGTCATTCCCATGTACAAGGATATGCCACCTAAGTGTTTGACAAAATGTCTAAGTGAATGAATTGTGCATTGTAATCTTTTGGTGATCTTAGTATTGGAATCATGATATTACTAGATCTTTAAACTATTCCCATGCTTAAGCTATGCCTTGCAAGTGTTTGATAAAATGTCCATATGTGTATATCATGTGAGGTGACCTATTGTTGTATGGTTAAAGTTGTGACATAACTTTATATATTATGCTATCATGTTCTGGCGGTATTTATTACCCAAAATCTAGATATTTACTTAGTAGTAGTAATTATAGAATAGTCCCAGTAAAGATCAAGAACAATAGTACACAGTTAGGTAACAGAACTCAGTGAACATAGTCCAGATCAACCAGTCAACATGATTAGTTTCAGTTCAGTCAAGCCTAGTACAGTCTAGTGATCAATTCAGTGTTGATTAAGTTGGGAGTAGGATTCAGCACCGAGAAACTTAGGGATGGGAGCATTCCTACTAGCAAGGGATTTTACCCTTAGTAGAACTCCCTGCATTACAAAACTACATAGCTAGCATAGGGTAAGTCATCCTCCTGCTAGATTAGGGTTGATTCAATCATATATATTTTTCATGAGTCTTCCTTCTATATTAGGGTTGACCCAGCATTGTTAGTATCCCATGGCAAGATGCTAACACTCTCCCAACTGGGGTCACGTGTTGGACCCAAAATCAGTCTATTCCAGGGTATGTCAGTTAGATGAACATTCCCATAGGTCCTTCCAAGGGAAATTAGGTCCTTTTACCCACACCCAATTATAGAATAGTCCCAATAAAGATCAAGAACAATAGTACTCAGTCAGGTAACAGAACTCAACTCTTATTGAAATTAGTGAACTCAGTCCAGATTAGTTAGTCAACACAATAAGTATCAGTTCAGTCGAGCCTAGTTCAGTCTAGTGATCAGTTGAGTTTCGATTCAGTTGAGAGTAAGATTCAGAACCGAGCGAACCCAGTGATGGGGGCATTCCTGCTAGCATAGGGTTTGACCCTTAGTAGCAGTCCCTATATTATAGAACTACGTAGCCAGCCTATGGTAAGTCATCCTCCTGCCAGACTAGGGTTGACGCAATCATATATATATTTCATGAGTCTTTCTTCTAGATTAGGGTTGACCCAGCATTGTTTGTATCCCATGGCAAGGTGCTAACACCCTTCTAACTGGGTCCTTAGCTTGGACCCCAAATCAGTCTATACCAAGGTATGTCAGTTAGATGAACCCTTAGTTACAGTTTTATTCTTAGTACTCAGTAAAAAAACAGTCAGTTCTACAGAAACATGGCTATCAATTATCAGTTACTTATCCATCAAAATTCAACACTCAAAATCAGTATAAGCTCAGATACACAATGTATATCTATATGCGTAGTACAGCATATTCAGTATGTTCAGTGATTACAGTTTTGCATGTACTCTCATCTAGTTACTTCATGATGGTCAATCAGTCGGTTATCAACACATACATATGAACCCATGTTTATCAACCTTACCTTACTTAGCATACCAGTACATTCCACGTACTAATCGCATACTTTCTTTTGCTCTATGATGTCACATATCATAAGTTTGGATGCTCAGATTCCTGATTGTACTTAGAAGCTCAGGCTATCAGCTGCAGTCATAGTGGTAAGACCTCATATTTTGAGGATAGAGTTTATCCATTTTAGCATTTCAGTAGTTATTTCAGTTGGAGTTAGTTGGGGGTTTATCCCATCAACTCTATATTCAGACAGTCAGAGGAGTTTAGACTAGCATAGTCAGTTATTCAATTTTCAGATGTTATTATCAGTTATGCTTAGTTATTATTATTTTAGTATTTTGAGAACCTTTATGCATTTTCAAATTTCTTCTGCATATATATTTCAGTATTATATACAATACTCACAGCAAGTACTAGTCATAGGTTAGCTTATGGTCTTTTGGGTCGTAAGCATTGTATGACGCCTAGGTTGCAGTCTTGGGGCGCTACAGGCCCTCATGCTACCCACCAGCTCTGGAGCATAACAAGACAACTGGGTGAACTCCAATACATATTCTTTGGCACTCATCTTTCCTTGTTTTAGGTTCATAAATTCTTTGGCTCTTACTTCCCTCAGTTTCTAGGGAAAGAAATAATCCAGGAACGCCTCCACAAACACACTTCACACAAATGTTTAGGAGTTTCTACCCTTCAAATCTTCCCACTCTGTATACCATTGGTTAACAATGTCTTCCAACTGATAGGTTGCCAACTCAACCCCTTCAACTTCATTAGCATGCATAGATCTAAAAATTTTATCTAGTTCACCAATAAACCCTTGGGGATCCTCCTCGATCTTTGTGCCAATAAAAGTAGGTGGGTTCAGCCTTACGAATTTAACCAACCTGAGTAATTTCAGACAAACCTGACACAAAGCCTACATCTTCAGACTGATAGGCCTGAGAAACCACAAGTTGAGTAATCATATCGATAGACTATCGAAACTTAGCATTCAAGACTTCTCTCTGAGGAGGACAGATAAGGTTAGCATCGGATCTAGGAGCCCGAGGTTTACTAGTTTGGACTGGAGGAACTCCTAGAGTAGCAACAAACTCTGGAGCTCCGTAATGGGTTCGTATCCCATGAGTAGGGAAGACATCATCATCTTGGGTATTTTATTTGTTGGATCTACAGAGAGGGGGAGACATGATCAATCTTTAAAATATTGAAAATCATGAGTTAGGGAATATTCAGACTCTATAGTTAGAACTAGAATATGAAGAAAGATAGATACTCCTAAATGCCTAGTAGCTTTTCCTTATAAGTATGGCGCGCTATGTACCTATAAAAGGGACTCTACCCAGCATGACTTTGCAAAAACCCTAGGACCATAAACCTTGTTTTGATACCAAATTTGTCACATCTCAAACCGCGAAGGCTCGAGAGCTCTCTTAACTTGAACTCATATGCATAATTCATCAGATAATAAAATTATGGAAATAAACTGAAATCATGGTGATCTTATGAATTTAACTAAACAATATAGACAAACTCATAAAGACCCAAAACAACTAACACAAGTTTGAGAAATCTCTACTAAACAGAAACAACATCTGTTTGAAATCGGGACAAGGCCCCCGGTCAGACCATGAACTGAAACCAAATAAAAAGCATCACATGAAACAAGTCCATCCAAAATAAAGGGGGCTCACCAACTTCAAATGAGTGGCAATAATCTACTGCTTAGAAAAACCCCAGGACTGAGCCTCAAATCCCAAAATATAGGGAGTCAATACGAATGTACTGGTATGTGAAACAATCCAAAATAACGCGTTTTTATACAACATAATGAGAGCATTTCATAAAACAATGAACATAATCCATAAGTGAAAACACATGGGCATACATTAATGAACTCCGACTCAAGTATTGAAAACAATGACTAACTCTTTATTTTACTTCTGAGCTAGATAGATCACCCCACAAACATGTTAATCCACGGGCTATGTGGATATCGCCCATAACCCAGTGGCCAGGCCCCTAATCTAAATTTGCCGCAAGGATTGGATAATCATGAAAAGGTATGCCTGACTTGCCGATATACCATGCTATCCCATTTGTCGAATAGCACATAAAACCTGTATCGGCAAAACACAATTTTGGGCTAGGAGCTATCTGAACTCAATCCGTATTCGGGAAACCAACTAGCTCTCTTTAATCCCCATTTTTAGTTCATTAAATCCGTGTTTCATACTTTAAATATTTTATTTCTTTGATGTTAAGGGCAATCCATAATAGGTTTCATCATACCTAGACTTCCAAGCCATATTGTATCATGTCATATATCATAGCCCTTTTAATAAAAAAAAGGTCATATAGATAGCCACCCGAAAGATTTAAATATTTCATGTGGACATGCTCAATTCAAAACACATGCAGACGTATATGTTAAGTCTCTACCCTTAACATGCATTTTGTACCATCATTTACTACCTAACCCAGTCTGAAAGAGTTAAGCCATAACCAACCTCGAATGCCTAAACTGATCCGCTACACTTTGAATCCACGACTTTAATTTTCACGAACAATCCCAAACTTCACTAAAAACATCATATATGAAATTTACAGGTCAAAACAAAACTAATGACACCCATATTGACTACTTTTGATTCAGGATCAAAATGGATCCCCGAAATGAATTTTTGAAAGACAAGAACAAAATCATAACGTCACTTAAAAAATGTGTTTTCCATATTTTTAGAAACCTACAGCTAAAAGCTCAAGTAAAAAATAAAGTTCAAATCGAAGAAAAAATATTTTAAAGCTTTACCGAGTAAAATCTTTGAAATCAGCATTACAATCAAGAATCAGAGTTGTTTTGAAGGATAAATTGATGAAAAACTAGTAATTATAAGATTAAAATATTATTCAAGTGAAAAGGAGTGAAATTGGAGTTTAAAATCAAGCCCTAAGATTTTTGGGATTTTGAGAAATTGATCAAGAAATTACTAAGAAAAAGGGTGATTTCTTATATTAAATCCATAATGAAATCAAGAAATAGGTGTTAATCTAGCTTCCCAAGCTCCCACAAGCTTCACTTTTAAGCTCCCACGCTATGTTAGGGTTTTAACTCTCAAAAGTCAATGTGAAAGAATGAATAAAATGGGCAAAAAAATGGTTAAAAAATTGCTTTTTATTGCCGAAAGATCTGCACTGCTATAGTGCAGATGAGCAGTGCTGATTTTTCTTTAGCAGTGCAGATTTTTCTAAGTCCAACCGAACTTCGACAGGGTGTTCAAAATTCGTTCGGAGTTTGATATACGCAAACGAATTATGAAACCACACTAAATTCGATATTCCGGATGCATTGAAAATGCTAAATTTTCAAAAAAAAATACTATTTTCATTGAGTTGACCTCCGAAAGCCGAAATCACATTTTTTTCAAATCGAGGATCGAAATGAGATTTAAAAGCCGTAAAAAATGCACCAAATATGTTACCATCCTAAAATTGATAGTTGGAGCTACTGGGGCAATCAAATTTTCATCCGAGGTCATTTCGACCAGATGTGGGTCTCACACCCATATTTTCAATAGGTCAAAATGAGCTTGGGTGCACCGGGACCCAAACCAATGGCCTACCTAGTCAAAATCAATATTACGGAGCTGTTGATGCAATCCGTTTATCCATCCATTGCAGGGATCAAAACATATCCACATAAGTCCAAAATAAGGCCCTCAAAGCAATCAAAAACCACAATATTACATAAATAGTACTAAAATATATCGAAAATTGTGCCAGTCACCCCCACAATCCAGAATTATCATAATGCAACTATGAGGAGGGGAAAAACAGTCAAATCATAAAAACTCACAAACTTCACATATTTTATCCCAAAAAATAGGTCTTTACATCATCCACCACTAAAAAATCCAGTCTGTCCTTGAACTAAGGCAAAGAAATACCCGAATCAACCAAAAGATGGGGATAAGGACTACACATATTAGACTTTACCTCCCAAATAGCCCCATCTACAGGTTGATGTCACCACTGAATCTTAGCCATAGGGATGACTCTGGAGCGCAACCACCTAACACAATAGCCAATATGGAGATTGGCTTCTCAACAAAAAAAAAGCTCATCTAACTGAACTCACTCCCAACGAATAACATGAGACTCTTTTGAAATGTAAAGGCAAAGCATAAAAACATGAAAAACTAGATGAACAACAAAAAGATCGGGGGTAAACCTAACTCATTAGCCACATCACCAACGGTCCAAAGAATCTCAAATGGACCAATATACCTGGGGCTAAGCTTGACCCTCTTCCAAAACCTCATCAAACCCATCATGGATGAAACTCAAGGGAAAATATGATCACTAACACCAAATATCAAGGAACGAAGTCTACAATCAGCATAGCACTTCTGCTTATTCTAAGCCGCTCTAAGTCTATCCTGAATAACCCAGACTCAATCCAAAGATTCACAAAGCATGTCCATACCTTAGGTCTAACCTTAGAAACATCAAACCAACCAAATGGAGAGCAACAATGCTTACCATACAACACCTCAAAAGAAGCCATATCAATATTGGAATGGTAGTTATTATAATATGCAAACTATGCTAAAACAAAATATTGCTCCCACTAGCCACCAAAATCTGTCACACACGCATGGAGCATGTCCTCTAAAACCTGAATAGAACACTCTAACTGATCGTCAATCTAAGGTTGAAATATTGTACTAAGATCAACCCGAGTTCCCAACTCATCCTGAAATATCCTCTATAAGTAAGATGTGAACACAGAAACTCAATCTAAAATAATGGACACTGGCACACAATACGAAAGCAAAATCTTACGAATATAGATACGGGACAACCTCTCAGCACTGACTGAGACCTGAATCAGAATAAACTGAGCTGACTTGATCAATTGATCAATGATCACCCAAATACTATCAGGACCATAAGATGTATAAGGAAAACCAATCACAAAGTTCACGGTGATCCATTCCCACATCCATTTGAGAATGGGTAACCTCTAAAGCAACTCACCAAGCCTCATTTGCTCGACCTTCACCTACTGATAATATTGGAAATGAGCCACAAAATCCACTGCATCTTGCTTAATACCACCCCACCATTAATGTTTTCTCAAATCACTATATATCTTAGTCACACATAGATGGATGGAATATCTGTAACAACGGGCCTCCTCCAAGATCAACCTAATCCAATCGCCTACTCTCAACACACAAACTCGGCCCCAAATCCTCAAAACTTTCATCAAATCAAGTGAGGCTTCCTTATCTCGCCACTTAATACCTTATCTCAAATAAACCAGTATTTAACATCATCAAACTGATGAGGTCAAATCTGCTTAATTAAAGGAGATCTAGCCTCCGCAAATGCCAAAATATGCGTAGGTGTTCAAATATCAAGCCTAACTATTTGGTTAGATAAAGACAGAACCTCTAAGGCTAAAGTCCTCTCCTAGGTCAAAAGATGTGCCAAGATACCAATACTAGTCAACTTTAAGCTCAAGGCATCTGCAACTACATTAGCCTTTCCCGGATGGTAGAAAATAGTCAAGTCCTAATCCTTAAGCAAATCAAGCCAATAACGCATCCTCATATTAAGATCTCACTGGGTGAAGAAGTATTGAAGGTTATAATGGTATAAGAAGATCTCACGACGGACTCCAAGAAAGTAGTGCCTCCACAACTTCAAGGCAAACACAACTTCACATAACTCTAAATCATGGGTAGGATATTTCCTCTTATGAGGCTTTAACTAATAAGATGCATATGCAATTACCTTACCATCTTGCATCAACAGAGAACCTAATCCAATACGTAAAGCATCATAAAATACGGTAAAGACCATGCCCTCTCTTGGGAAAAGCAAAAATAGGAGAAGAAGTCAACATATCCTTGAAATTTTAAAAACTTGCCTCACAAGTATCAGACCACTAAAAGGAAATATTGTTCTGAGTCAACTTATTCATAGGAAATGCAATGGAAGAGAAACCCTCAACAAAACGCCAATAATAATATGCCAAGTAAACAAAACTTTGAATCTCGATGGGTAAAGTAGGTCTATCCCAATCACAAATCATTTCAACCTTTACAGATAAAACCATGCTACCTTTCTTAGTTACCATATGACCCAGGAAAGAAAGAGACTCCAATAAAAACTCATACTTTGAAAACTTAGCATTCAACTTCTCACCCCTCAATATCTGAAGCACAATTTGCAAATGCTCCTCATGCTTAGAATCACCATTGAAATACAATAAGATATCATCTATAAATACAATAACAAAAGAGTCAAGATATGATTGAAATACACGATTCATCAACTCCATAAATGTGGCAGGGGCATTGGTCAACCCAAAGGACATGACCAAGAACTCATAATGATCATATTAAGTACGAAAAGCTATCTTTGAAATATCTAAAGCTCTAGTCCTTAAATGGTGATAACCGAACCTCAAATCAATCTTTAAAAATACCGCAGCACCCTAAAGCTGATTAAATAAATTATCAATGTGAGAAGAGGATATTTGTTTTTAACCACCACCTTATTTAACTGCTGATAATCAATATACATCTGCATAGACCCATATTTTTCTTTACAAACAAGACAGGCACACCTCAAGAAAAAACACTAAGTCAGATAAATCCCTTATCCAACAACTCCTGCAACTGATTCTTCAGTTCCTTCAACTCTATTAGGGCTAAACTATAAGGAGAAATTGAAATGCACTTGGTACTCGACTCAACATCAATAGAAAATTCAATATCACGATTCAGAGGCATACTAGGCAAATTCATCGGAAACATATCCATAAACTCACGAACAACATAGATAGAATCCAAAGAAGAAGGTAAAACAACACTAGTATCATGAAAATGAGCTAAATAAGCTATATACCCCCTCTCAACAAATCGACGATCCTCGATATAAGATATGACCGTCTTGGGACCC
Organism: Capsicum annuum; assembly: GCF_002878395.1. Lineage (NCBI taxonomy): Eukaryota > Viridiplantae > Streptophyta > Magnoliopsida > Solanales > Solanaceae > Capsicum > Capsicum annuum. The sequence continues at coordinate 23,293,036 of NC_061114.1, forward strand.
AAATGAAGTGCACCATCCAAGCTATCCTTGGCACACTCCCAGCGAAGCAAAAGTCACAATCTTAACAAAATAATCTAAGACAGCATAATAAGGAGCCAACTAATCTATACCCAAAATAACATAAAAATTAACCATATCTAACACAAGCAAGTTTACCAAAGTCTCATGCTTGGTAAAATTCACAACACAAGATCGATGCACTAGATCAACCACTGCCAATCACCTAGAGAGGTAGATACAAGATAGATATGGCAAAATGATCACTAACAGAATCAAAACCCAAAGAAAAATACACTAACACATAAGAAAAAGTCAATCCAAGATCAATAATACAGATATAGGTTTGAAACAAATAAGGATGATACCTATAATCTTAATAACAGAAGCTTCTTCATTAGTTTTGGCAGTTATAGCATAATACTAATCACGAACACTAGCTGCCTGGGTTTTCCCATGACCATCAACTACCCAAGTGGCCCCACGACCACTAACTACCTACGTGGACACATGGGCACCTTCATGAGCTCCATAACCTCTGACCCTAGCACCTATGGTGGCACCCTTACCCCTCATAGTTGGACTAGGAGTAGCCCAATGTAATAACCTGAGCTCGAGCCTTAGCCGCAACAATATCTCAAATCGCAAAGGCTCGAGATCTCTTGTAACTTGTACTCATATACATAATTCATCAGATAATAAAAATACAGAAGTAAACTAAAATCATGGTTATCTTATTTATTCAACTAAACAATACGGACATAAGCTCATAAAGACCCAAAACTATCTATCATAAGACTATTAAATCTCTACTAAACTAAAACAACATCTTTCTAAAATTGATACAAGACCCCCAATCAGACCTTGAACTAAAACCAAATGAAAAGTATCATATGAAACAAGGGCTTCTGAAATAAAAGAGGATCACTAACTCCAAACGTCTGACAATAATCTACTACTTAGCGGGACCCTAGGACTGAGCCTCAGATCTTAAAATATAGGGGTCAATACGAATGTACTAGTATGTGAAACAATCCAAAATAACATGTTTTTATACAACATAATGAGAGTATTTCATAAAACAATAAACATAATGCATAAGTGAAAACAAATAGGCATACTTTAATGAACTCTAACTCAAGTATTGAAAACCATGACTCACTATTTATTTTACTTTTGAGCTAGATGGATCACTCTATAAACATGGTTATCCACGGGCTATGTGAATCTCGCCCATAACCCGGAGACTAAGACCCCAATCCAAGTATGTCGCAAGGATTAGATAATTATGAAAAGGTATGCCCAACTTTCCAACATACCATGCTATCCCACTTACCAAATAGTACATAAAACTCATATCGGCAAAACATGATTTTGGGCTAGGAGTTATCTGAACTCAAGCCTTATTCGGGTAACCAACTAGCTCTCTTTAAGCCAAGTTTTTAGTTCTTAAAATCTAAGCTTCATACTTTTAAAAAATTTATTTCTTTTATATTAAGGGCAATCCAAAATAGGTATAGTCATACCTAGACTTGTAACCCATATCGTATCATGTCATAAGTCATAGCCCTTTTTTATAAAAGAAGTCATATAGACGGCCACCCTTAAAGATTTAAATATTTCATGAGGACATTCTTAATTTAAAACACGTGCAAATGTATACAAAACACTTCTTTTGAAACACATTATTATATGGTGGTCAATCTTTCTTTTAAACACATGCTTTTCTTTCTATCCAGATAATGGACTCTTGTAAATAAGGAGATTTTTCCCTCTCATCATGTCATAAACCATGTCAACCACAATAATGTTAAGGAACTTACTTTCAAACCTTAGTTCATGCATTTGAAATAACCCGCAATACAAATAGACAATATATTTCATATCAAGAGAGGGAATTCTTTGTTTATGATCTCATTTAAAATTTCCAAAATTGAAATCGTATATAGATAAGGGGATATAATTCAATTCCACAAAAAATAATTCAATACAATAAATATACTTTCATAAAAAATGATTCCATGGTATGCTTTTCGAAATGATATCAAAGCCTTTCTTTGTGCCATGATTATAAATACTTAAACATTGATAAAAACCAAAAAAAAATTATGTCCATGGAGTTTAGGATAGTCCCACATACCTTAAGTTTCTTAGTTTGAAGAATGAAACCCTAATCTTGCTATTTTCTTATAATTCTTGAACTTGAGAGGATTGAATTCTTGTTTTTGGGGAAGAGGGAAGGGTTTGCTTAAGAGTATAAGTGATGAGAATAGGAAATAGTTGCCCTAACTGATGATATAATCCGTTAGTTTATGAATTGAAATGAGAGAAAAATACCATATAGCCCTTCTAGTAATTAAATTTGAAACTGGAATGTCGATTAAAAGGTCACCACAACGCGGTGAAGGTCTTGCCACAATTCCACCGTGACGCACCACTATCACAGTGAGGTTCTGGAACCAAAAAATAAACATGACCCAATCCCCATTCAAAAAGAAATCAAAAACTTCCCCGAGACATACCCCTTACACCCTTGAACATGAATTAACTCAAAAATCTATGTCTTGTGGTCGGGAAGACTACGTCTCGAAGTTAAGAGGCTTAAAATATGACTAAGTCCCCAACACTTAGAAAAATTTTCAGGCCTTAAACTCCTTATGCATGCAACTAAGGGTTGAATTAAGCCAAGAATAATACGAGATGTTACACTTGAACGACCCAGCGGGGATAGTCTCTGGCCACTTGGTTAATCTCATCACACACATAGAGACTTCTACGACCAGTCTCAACAGAAGAAAGTACAAATGGGCCCAAATGGCCACCCTAAACTACTGAACTAAAATATCCACCACCTGAACTCTATAAAGCAGCCTGCACTAGCCTATTTTGATACCTACAAGAATCTATGAAATATATACCATGAGTAGCCTGACATCTAAACTCACCAAAAAGGCACACCTTTTTTGTTCCTCCCTATGATGCTTTAGGAATATCCTCTATCATCTTAGCATGATCCACAATATTTCAAAAAGAAGCCCAAATGCAACTATCTGAGATATAGCCAACTAAAGAGAAATATCCAAACCCTTCATAAACTTTTGAATCTTCTCAGAATTGGTGGAAATTTTATCATAGAAATATCTATGAAAGGCATGAAAATGTGACTTAAACTCTACAATGGTCATGGAACCTACTCCAGATGATCAAAATCACCTTGCATCCAATCCCTCAAATCGTAAGGCATGAATCTCTCTAGAAAAGCATAAAAAAATAATCCTATGTCAACTCAGGAACATCAACATACCTACAATTGATAAATAGTCTCCACCAATCTCTCACAGTATCTCTCAACTAATATGTAGTATAAGTCACACCATCCAGGCAGAAAGGGTGAAACACAACTCAGAACACAAGGTATGAAAGGACATCGCATGATAAAGAATAAAATAAGAAAAGTTTTCTAAAGACGTCCAATAGCCTCTCAAATATAGATATGGACGTCTATGTACCAATCCACGAAACTCTATTAGTCATCTTATTCTTATACCATTAAGACCAATTAACCTTGGTTGCCCTTATACCAATTTGCCACGATCCAAAAATAAGGGTCATGATGGCATTTATTGTGGTGTACTTAACAAGTAAGCCTATCACCCACACTGAAAAAAAAGAAGGAAAAAATAGAAATAACCCTAGGTAAGGCTTTTATAATGAAGCCGAACTATCTAAGTAATCATAACAATACTGAAAGAACTTATCTAAAATGTCAATCATAAACAAAACTAGATGCTAATAGTGTAAGAACTACTAATACAATCCAGGAGTAAAATACATCAGAAAAATAATCATAAGGAAATAATATCTATCTCAGAATAGAATACTAATAAAGAAATAACTAATACAGAAACATAGAGGTAAAGTAAATGCGTATAAATGTCCAACCACTACCTTGAGTAATCTGAAGGCACCCAAAATCAACCAGTCTAATGTGCACGCAAACCTGAAACTGTATTGATAGGGTGAAGTAAGAGAGAGTATGGTCCACTTATACTCAGTACATATCATTTGCCGATCGAGCAAAAAAGTAAATAAAGCATACAAAATACACACTAAAGGCACATCATTTGCAATCAAAAAATGTCCCACAACGATATCCCACATTGCTTGCACTAATAGTTCTAATATTTTATATATATTGCAACATCACACCAAGATATAACACAAGTATGCCTTATATCACATATAAGTAGAACAAGGGGGAACATGCATATACAAGATCATCAAATACAAGTAAAAAAGATAAGCCAATTACATTGACGGAAAGTCAATATGGAAATACAAAAAAATATGAGTACATTAAAGTAAGTACAATGTATATGATGATGATGATGCACGAGGTCATTACACAACCTCTGGGATTGTTGTAAAATCCCCCTTATACACCTACTGAGGAAAGCTTTCCAATGCAGGACCCATGGGGGGGCCATCAACCCATATAAAATCCACATATCTCATATCTCATTTTTGGAACATCCCTCAAAAAGGGTTTTATAAGGAGCTACAATATCCCCTCCCCGATACATCCCTCGGGAAGGGTTTTTAAAAAGGTGTTGTCAGTGTTACTCAGGTGTTGCCACGGTGGTACTAATATTTCATGAATGAGTAAGATATGAGGATGTAATGCTCACAACCAATCACAATGAGTATTTTCACAACCAACCACATGATATATTTCTACAACCAACCACAACGATACATTTCCACAATTACATGAGCCAATATCTACTCATTATTTTTATTTCATTCATGAATTTCCACATGTCCCATTTGCCAAGAAAGTATGAATATAATCACAATACACCAATGGTACCAAATTAATCATTTCAACAATAAAATACAAACATTCACATGTATTCAAGGCTATCAATATCACTTACGATCCCGCACGGTCACACATATCACATAATATCTCAATTTCGAACAATACATCACATATAAGCCCCCACATGGGCACAGCGCATAGAAAACTATTTTTTCATGATTAGTTCTCACACTTAATATGCATTTTGTTCCATCAATTACAACCCAAACTATTCTAAAAGAGTTAAGCCATATCACCTACATCGAATATTAAAACTAGCCCGCTACACTTCAATCCCACAACCTTACCTTTTATGAAAAATTCCAAGCTTCACAAAAAATATCTAATATAGAATCTACTCATCAAAACAAAACCAACAATACCCATATTGACTATTTTGTTTTGGGATTAAAATAAACCCCCGAAATGGATTTATCGAAAAAGAAGGGAAAAATCGTAACATTGCTTCAAAAACGTGTTTCTCATACTTTCAGGAACCTAAAGCAAATAATCCAAGTCAAAATGAGGTTCAAATCAAAGAAAAACTATTTGTAAGCTTTACCGGGTAAAATCTTTGAAATTTGGATTAAAATCAAGAATCGAAGTTGTCTTAAAGGTTAAATTAATGAAAAACTAATAATAATAAGATTAAAAAATTATTCAAGTTAAAAAGAGTAAAATTAGAGTTTAAAATCAATTCTTAAGATTTTTGAGGGTTTTAGAAATTAATTCAGAAATTACTAAGAAAAAGGTCGATTTCTTCCCTTAAATCCGTGATAGGATTAAGAAATAGGTGTTAATCTAGCTTTTCAAGCTCCTACCACACTATTTTAGGGTTTAACTCTCAAAAGGCAAGGTGCAAGAATGGATAAAATGGGTCAAAAAAGGGTAAAAAGTCTTCTTCATATAGTAGAAAAATCTGCAGCAGATGTTTCTAACTCCAAATGGACTTCAATGGGTTGTCCGAGATTCATTCGAATTCTGATGTATACAAACAAACTATGCAACTACACTAAATTCAACATTCTAAAAGCGTTGGCAAAGTTATATTTTAAAAAAATGTCATTTTTACAGAGTTAACTCCTGAAATCCGAAATCACAATTTTCCAAACTGAGGGTCGAAATGAGATTTAAAAGCTGTAAAATAACAACAAATATGTTACCATCCTAAAATCGATATTTTAAAGCTGCTGACATAGTAAGATTTTTCATCCGAGGTTGTTTCGATTAGATGTGAGTCCCACACTCATATTTTCAATTTTCTAACTTTTTGATTAATAGGTCTAAATGAGCTCAACTGCACCTGGTGATATAAGTCAAATGGGCGTCAACGCTTTTGATCACAACTCGATACCAACATAAGGAGGTCCAAGTATTGATCGCCCTAAGGATCCAAGAATATTCTTGGAGCCCCTTCTTTAAGCTCCTAATCAACCAATGTCGTGTTTGGAAGATAGCTTGAAACTGAGGAAAGCCATGGCTCACGGAATAAAGAGAGCACTTATGGGTTATATCTGAAATAGCCACTTTTAGAATATTTTTGAAATAGGCTAGTTTTGCAACGACAACTATTATAAATAGGTGCCTTAGACATTTCATTAGTTAGTTTTTGTTGATTAATTTACATGATTCATTCATGAGAACTCCATGGGAAGATTTGAGGGCTTGGAAAAGCATTTGTTGATGATTATTTAGAAATGTTGGTCATAAGGAGGTTCTTATCCCCTTTGCGGTCACGTAAGAGTTAGGTGCTTATTGATAACCATTAAGAGAGGTTTTAGGGTTTGAAATGGTCTTCGATTGCCCTTTCGTTATCAATTTTGTTTCTATCTTTTATCAGCTATCCTTTTATTATTTTTAATTTTGTTCTTTAATTTTGTCCATTCTTGTGTTTGTGTGTATGTTTTCATCTTTTTAGATTACTATCATATTATTTTGTATCAGAGCCAAGCTTGATTTTGTTCCTACAAAGTCAATATTGGGTTGTTATCTTGAAAAGCAATAGAAAAAGAAGTGTCAAAATTAAAGATCCCAAAAAAAAGTTACTATTCATGTTTTTGGTCTTAGGTCAAAATTTGATTCTTAGATTTTGTGTTTTTCTTGTGTTTCGTGTGTTATATATTCATTCCTTAACACTATTAGAGTCCATACATCAAATTCGAGCTAAATCAGAGTGAAATTGAGCCTTATGCAATCATTGGAAGCTTGGATTTAAAAAGAAGAAGTTTAAGGTGTGTTGCAAGATTTTTAAGGTGTGTTACTAGATATAAAGTGTTGGGTGTAGAATCTGGGAAAAATGATGCTTGAAATATGTTTATAAGGTTGAAGATAGCCTTGGTACAAAATTTCATAGCATTTTGATCAACGGTTTAAGAGATAGAGAATTTTAAAGTTTTGGTGTTCTTGGAGAAATTCAAATCTTCAAGAGGAATTGTTGTGAAAAGATGGTTGTTTGATCCTCAAAAGTGAAGAAAAAGGTGTACAAAAGTGTTTGTATAAGAACATTTTTGAAGATTCAAGGGAATATTCCTAAAGAGAGGAGAAAGGGAACTATTTGAAGGTACAAAGTATACTTGGAGGCTACCTTGGGTAGGTGAGGTGCGCCTGATGTGCGCTTAAAATGCTCTAGCACGTCAGCCACAGGACAAAACAGTGGGAAAACCTTCACTTACATCTAACCTTCCCTTGAGGTGCGTCCAGTTTGCTACCACAGACCCAACGCAGGTCAAGGCAGTGAGCAAAAGGTCTCCTGCATCCAGCCTACCTTCCACATGCATCCAAGGTGTCCTGCACCTGTACTCCATATGCTGCAGCAGGTCACAACACAACCCTTAATGCAGATCACCCTTTATTGAATGCAAGGCAGCCCCAAACACACTCCAAATAAACTTCAACACTTCTCCAACATCAATTCTAGTTCTAATACACATCTCAACACTTCTAATTACTCTATTACTCAAGGTTTGATTCTTAGTTTCAATTTCTTGATTTTTAAATCCCTTCTTTGAATCTTAAACTACTCATCAACTAGTAATTCATCTACTAAGTTGATTGATTAGTTCTTGAGTCACATTTCTTTCATCGTCTAATTTCTTTTAAGCTTTACTCTTTTTCAATTCTTTATGATTTCTTGATTCAAGTCCATAAATAGTCTTTTTTATTTCTTTGAGTGATTCAAATAAGAATCCACTTTGGCCACAAAGTAGAGATTGACACCTTATTGTCCATCAGAGTATAAGTAACTTTTAACATTCGCCACTCCAATTGTAAGGATCACAAAGGTGAGTTCATACGAGTGTTAGTGAGGAGATTTACTAATAATCTTATTTGTTCATTTTTGTAGGTACAAGGTGGTATAAGGAAGCATGTCTTCAATAACCTCAGCAATTGTCATTACGACATAGGAGACTATAATTGTGGTAAAGATAGTTATGTCTATGAATAAGATGGAGATTATGGGGGCTATTAATATATCCATGATCAAGAGATGGATGGCATTGAGGGCTACTATTCCGAAGGAGAATGTGAGATGAATGATGACCCTAATTCTTATAGTGAGTTTGGAGATGATGAAGAGCCTTGTAAGGGATCTCATGATAAAGATAGGACATATGAAGAGTATTACACTTCCCATTCCGGGCATCAATGCAATGTAAAGTATAACCTTCTCACCTTCTAAGAGTCATGATGAGAGTACACATGTGGAGTATAAATATTCATATTCCTCACCTTGTAGTACTTCTTATCAAATCCAAATTAGTGTGAATGGTTATATTAGCTATACGGGAGGTTGTCCCATGAATTGAAAAGGGTATGTATCTTCGAGGTCTAACGTTGTTACATCTCAAGCCTCTTATTTTAGTACCCGAATATGTGCAAGCGGGAACCAAGGTATGAATGGAGGGTATAGTAGGAGTCAATGTCTTCCTACTATATCTATCCTCAAAATGGAATTGGATTCCATAGTTTACCATGATTGGGAATGACAATTCAAAAGAGTTTTCAAGGATTATGCTATGAGTGAAGCCGAACAAGCTACATATACCCTTAACTATATTCAAGGTCCGACCTTAACATGGTGTAAGCTTCCAATGACTCCTACCCAAACTTGGGGTTCCTTGAAGGAGTTTGAGGCCAATCTATGTGCCAAAGGGTTACGTGAAGCTTTTAATAGTGATCCAAGAAGACTAACTTATTCAAGATGGGTAAAGATTTTTGGAGTTTCGAGATGTGTTCTTATTCTTGATGATTGGTTTTATCCAAACTGCATAACTCTTCTTTTGGTTGATTATCTAGGTATACCTCGAGTGCCCAAGCATTTCCCATACTTTTTGGAAGGCTATAGAGTCTCCAAGAGCGTGGAAGTTAAGTTTTCTTTACCCGAGATGGGTACTATGAGGAGGTATAGTGTGATATATTTCCCTTGGAATATGGACACTTACACTTGGGTGGCGATTGGTTTGCACAACACAAGATTCCAACTATGCAAAATTGTCCTAAGTTTACAAAGGACCAATGGGGAAATTATCTCTTTCCACCTACCCTTCCCAAATCTCAAGGAGAGATGACAACTTACTCCAAGTCAAATGAAAATGAAAGACAAAAGATTGAGAGGAGTAAGAAAGTGTAAGGTGGCAATCCTAGAGAGAAAAAAGGGGAGTTTAAGGGGATCAAAGTGAGGGAATTTCCGCCAACCGGAGCTAAGTGAGGGAATTTCCGCCAACCGGAGCTAACATTGTTCTTACTTCTATTTATAAGTACATTTATGTAGGTACCACCATGGCAAGTAGAGGAGGACAAGTGCTAAAAGAGAAGATTCCCTTTAAAGATTTGACGAGGGTAATCTTAGATAATTCTAAATCTTGTGGAGGACCTTCACATCAAGGTAAAGAAGAATGTTCTCAAGAACTTCCAACTAATATAGCTAACTCTTACACTTTAGTACATGTGAATAATGAATATGAGGCTAGTAGCCCATTGAGTGTAAGCAGTAACTTACCTATATTTGAGTCTAATGATTCTTTATCTCTTGATGATGATGTACATTTTGTGAGTATGGATACACTAGTTGATCTTAGTTATGACCGAATTGACTCTTCTTGTAAGATCAATTTATGTCCACCTAGTATTAAAGCCATTGTGTTTAATGATAGTATATTGTTGTGTGATAATTTTATTGACCAAATTATCTACAAAACTAGTCCACAACTTGAGGATGTGTGTAATGTAATTAAATAAACTCAAATGAGTGATGAAATTGATAATGTTGGTCAAGAAGATAGGAGTGATCCTTTGAGCACGTCTCCTAAAGAAAACCCTATTGATTGTCTTACTCATAGGGATGATTATGTGTTTGAAACTTCTTTGGAACCTGATAGTTGTCTTTTAGAGAGTGAACTTGCATGTTCTAAATCTTCTTCTAAGATAGATTCTTCTCTCTTTAAGTATAATATCATGTTCGAAGATGGTACAATAACTCCTAGTGAACCTAATGGTGAGAATGATGTTAAAGGTATAACTTATCTTGAAGGCTATAGCCTATATGCCAACCCACTATGGTGTGACAACATTCCTCCTAATGATAAAAATATCTTCTTGGAAGATGAGAGTACTTTTAAGGGAAAGAAATGTGAAGTCTTGGAAAGAAATAATCAATTGGGTGATGATAACTTTGATTTGTTTAAATATTTAAGAAACCCAATAAGTGATTGTTCCTTAAAAAATGATTGTGGATGTGACCCTTTATATGACACCTCACCCTTGTTTGATACATATAAGGATGAATTGCTTACTTCTTGTGAAGGCCTAAGTAATAATGCCTTTGATATTAGTGGTGCTATATGTCTACGTGAGGATTCCTCCATTGAAAGAGAAAGTATCAATTGTTTTGAAATTGCTTCATCTTCAACTTTGTGTGACCTTATTATTGATAATACTCATGGTGATGGTTTTGAATCTAATAGTGAGTACGTGCACGAGGATACCTTAGTTGAAGTTGACTTGGGTGATACCTTTCTCTACTCTTTTATCTTTTGATGATGTTTATGCTAATAAGGAGAGTATATCTTTTAGTTTGGGTGAATCCTATGGGGAAAAAAGGTGTTGTCTAGACCCATGTATATGTTCACTCTTTCCATTTGATTCTTATGCAAAATTTGGATACGGTGATTTTGGCACACCCAACTTGTTTCTTGGTCTACATAGAAAGAAAATTTGTAATGAGGATGTTGGTATCCTTCCCTATGATGGAAAGTCTTTCTTGAAGATTCACAATCCTCTTGAGGGACCAACATTGTGTAAGGGAAAGAACTCCAATAAGGATGAAGGGTTTTTAAAAAAGGAGAGCCATGAAAAGCTCTAAGAGAGTTCACCATTGTGTGTTTCCATTCTTGACCAAGGTTTTACCACTTGGCCTTTAAGGATAGATTCTTCTCTTGAAACTACTTTGGATAAACTCCATTTGTGTGTTACCCTTCTTTAATATATATGTAGAGATGATGACCTCCTTCTCAAAGGTGGTATTATTCTTGAGAACCCGAGGGAAAATGTGTCATTGTCTCCTTTGGGTATTGCTTATGAACTTGCATCCTTGCTTAACACACTTGTGCTTAAGTTGTGTAACTCCCAACTTGTGGATGCCAAGTTGATGATTTACTTGAAGGGAAGAATTCTTTTGGGTTTAAGTGTCTTGACTCCAATCTTGTGTGCCATATGTGCTAAGTCTTTTGAGCCAAATGGAATTCTTATAGATAATAGCACTTTGGGTGAAATTTTTACACTTGATTCCTTTCTATACTACCTCTTTTCCTATAATGATATCCATGCTTGTCTTGGATTTATTTTATGTAGGGGTAGGAAAATTATTAGTTTGTCCACTTGTTTGAGTGACAATGTTATATGGATCTTGTGGACTTTAGAACCAATTGAGGAACCACCCTTGGTGTGGTCTCTTGAAGAGATAATGAAGAAATTGTGTCTTATGGCTCATAATGTGAAGGTAGTTCTACCTTTTAGATTATTTGATGCCATTAGGACCTTTGTAGTTTCCTTATCTCTTAATGATTTAATTAACCAAATCCTTTGTGCATTTTTCAATGAGTTTCTAATGTTTAACATGAAGGATCCTTGGTTATATCTTAAGTGTGTGCAACCTTGACATGATGCTATGATTATTTGTGCTAACCATAACCCTCATGTCATGAAGATTTTTTATTTGTTTATCCTTCCTTTGGTTTTGCAAGGTTTGAATTTGAGGTCAAATCCTTTTTCAAGAAAGGGAGGATGATACAAGTCAAATAGGCATCAACGCTTTTGATCACACAACTCGATGCCAGCATAAGGAGGTCTAAGATTTGATCACTGTAAAGATCCAAGAATATTCTTAAAGGCGCTTCTTCGAGCTCCTAATCAAGCAATGTCGTGTTTGGAAGATAGATTGGAGCCGAGGAAAGCCATGGCGCACGGAATAAAGAGAGCCCTTGTGGGTTATTTCCGAAATAGTCACTTTGTGGCTATTTTTTGTAATAGGTTAGTTGTGCAAAAGCAACTACTATAAATAGGTTCCTTAGTCATTTCATTAGTTAGTTTTTGTTGATTAATTTACATGATGTATTCGTGAGAACTCCATGGGAGTGTTTGAGTGCTTGGAAAAGCATTTGTTGATGATTGTTTAGAAACGTTGGTTGTAAGAAGGATCTAATCCCTTTTGCGGTCACGTAAGAGTTAGGTGCTTATTTATAGTCATTAAGGGAGGTTTTGGGGTTTGAAATGCCCTTCGATTGTCCTTTCGTCATCAATTTTATGTCTATCTTTCTATCATCTATCCTTTTATCCTTTTTCTTTTCGTTCTTCAATTTCATCAATTCTTGTGTTTGTGTGTTTGTTTTCGTTTTCGTAGATTACTCTCGTATCACCAAGACCCGAATCAAAGGTCTGCCTAGACTAAAATTGATATTATGGAGCTACTGATGCAGTCCATTCAGCCAGCCATCGCATGGATCAAAAGATATTCACATAAGTCAAAAATAAGGCCCTCGAAGCCATCAAAAACCAAAATATCACATAAATGGTATCTAAATTGCATTGAGAACCGTGTCAATCACCCCCACACTCTAGAAATACCATAATGCAACTAAGAAGAGGGGTAAAATAGTCAAATCACACACTCACAAATTTCACATATTTCATAAAAAAAAAATAGATCGTTACTCACGTTGTAATCAGTGTTAGTTATATAAAATTGTATACAAAATTTATTTCTACGCGGATGTGACAGACATGAGATATATAACAACAACCAACATTATCAAAATGTGATAAAAATATATGCACACTGTTCACCTAATGTGTGGAAAACTGCTTAAAAAGAATTGAAAGGGGGTTCCACCAAAGGCTGGCCAACCCTTGATAAAAAGCAATTAAATGGAGTAACAAAGGAGGGATGTTAAACACGGGTTCATGCAAAAACTGGAGAAGAAACTCTTTTGGTATTTCTTCTTTGAGATCAGAATATATGGATTATTTCCTTGAACTTTTTTTTGAGATTATACCAAAGCTTCCGTTGCTGCCTTCAGTGAAGTACTATTTCTAGAGGTTGTTGAAGATCTATTGTTGTTACCATTATCTTCATTCGCAGAATTGTGAGCGTAGTGGTCCTTTCTAAAAAAAGTTGAAGATCTGGTCATGTTATAATTACCTTCATTCTCAGAATTGTGAGGGAAACAATCCTAATGTAAGCCAATGTCAAAATCAAATGCTATTGAAAAGATTACACAGAAGCCAACATGTAACATTTTTTTGCCCCTGATTTTCTTATCAAATTTGAATAGTAATTTTCAATTGAATGACAATAAAAATAATACCATAATTACTTCTATTTTTCCTAATAGGAAACTATAAAGTTCTTCCATATTTGGCTAATTATTTTAATGGGATAAAGATTTTGGACCTCTATAAATAGAAACCCCTATTCTTATATAAAAAACACAATAGTATCCACAATGTAGCCTTCAAAAATCTTGTTTAGGGGTAGATTATTTTCCCGATAAGTTTTTATGCTTTTTGAATTAGGTTTTAATGTGTGGGTCAAGTGGTGAAATCATATAATAATTATACTTTTAGTATGTCTTCGTTATCGTCTGAATTATCGTCTCTATGATTTACAAACAAATAGCATCTGCATGACACCCTACTAATTTGGAATGCAAAAGAAACTTCAATACCTACGAATTGTCTATGTGCGAAGAACAACACCAGCAAGAACACCTTCATTTACTTGTCCATATGCTGATGATAGAAGTACATCGAAATTCTAGACTATTGCATTAGAATATTAGCATTAATCTTAGCCAAATAAAATTTTTACGAAAATAGAAAAAAGTTATCATATAGGCTACATCAAATTTTAATATTGTTTTGACAATATTTTCTAGCTAAATAGTAAGTAGATGAATACTCTACTTGCATACATTGGAATTGGAAATTTAATGCTCAGATTAGCAAGATCAAATTAGTATAGGAACTTTTATCCGAGAAGAGTCAATAATTTTGACAAAGGTGCCAAAATATAACACAACTATATTTTAAAATAACTGGAGCCAAAGTCACAAGGCAAGAGCTCTGCACCTAAAGAAAAAGAAAAGAAATGTTAGATAACATAATTATACCAAAAGTATAACATGTACCTATCGCATAGTTAGTGTTACTATCTAATCAGAAGCAAATTAAGATGAGACACTGGTCTAAATCCTATAGCTTCACGCAATGTAATATCTCAAACCACCAAGAAAAATTGTTCAACTTGCGCGAGAATAAATGACTTGTATGAGAAGCTAAATTTATAGTAAAACAATTGAGAAACTAACATCCAAATGTATTAGTATGAGTATTTTATCACATAGTTGAAGTTACATATGGCAAAATCGTTGCATCTCTCCAAGTAAAGATAGGCAGGGACATATGCAGTTAACGTTGTTATACGATCATAGCCATCAGTGTTAGAAGAAAGTCACCCATTGGTGGTTAATGAGATGGGTGGTCTCCTTATAAGGCTTGGGCAATCCTCCTCCTCTTGAGCTAGTTTTTGAGGTTGAGTTAGGCCCAAGGTCCATTTCCTTATCATAGTATCAGAGTCAGGCCCACCCAATTCATTATTTCCGATGTTGAGCCCCCCGTTTTATATTGTCCATGCTTCAGATAAAGGGTCCTTGGTCTCCTTATATGATCTTGGTCAATCCTCCCCTCATAAGCTAGCTTTTGGGGCGTGAGTTAGGCCCAAGACCAATTTTAACATGGTATCAGAGCCAGACCCATCTCACCCAATGTTGGGCCTCCGGATTGAGATTCGGGAGAGATTTTCCACGCCCATTTAAGGTCTGTGCGTGAGGGGGATGTTAGAAATCTCACCTAATGTTGGGCCTCCGGATTGAGATTCGGGAGAGATTTTTCACGCCCAATTAAGGCCTGTGCGTGAGGGGATGTTAGATGAAAGTTCCACATTGATGATTAATGAGATGGGTGGTCTCTTTATAAGGCTTGGGCAATCCTCCTCCTCATGAGCTAGCTTTTGAGGTTGAGTTAGGCCCAAGGTCCATTTCTTTATCAATCAACATACCAAAAAACTCTTTAAACACACACTTTTTAGCTTCTAAACACATGAACTAAGTACATGAAATTATAATATTTAAACACACTTAGACGGGCCCTACAAGATTTGTAGCCCGCCAAAACGTGATAATTAAGTTCTTATTGACCAAGTGGAATTAGTTTTATTATAGTTAATTTTTCAATATTTTAGAATCCTTTCGCAGATTGTTACTTGCATCAAGTGTTTATCTTTAATGGAATAGGAAAAATGGGAGAAAACATAAATAGAAAAAGGAAAAAGAGATTAAAGTTATTGTCTTATACTCCGTGTTCATTCGATCTTAATGTGAGTAAATTATGAAATAGTCGTGTCCATTTGACACCCATAGAAAATGGGAACAAAAAAGTGGCCCATATATCCCGAATTGGCAAATATTTGGAAAAATACATCTTAACTTATTATATTTATACAAATTCTCACCCTTACAAAGCAATTATAAAAATCACAACTATGTATCTTCGTTAGATATATTGGGAGCTAAGAATGTATTTCTGTTTTTTCCTTGGGTAACTGTCATTTCTATTTCACCAAAAAAGATCATTACAAAGATAGTGAGTGCTGACCATTCACATCTCTATTGAACCTAATCAAAACAAGCCTATACACGAACAACTACAGAAATATCACACGCTACTCTAGTGTTTCCTAGGGGTAGTTCTGCAACAATTGGAATGTAGCATGCCAGACCGTAATCTTTCTACCTCTGATTTGTATGTGTTACGCCACCTCCTTACATAATCTATCCGGAGAAGTGGTGCCTTGCTGAAATCTGATAACATTCCTATCTCGCCAAATCAGGTACACCATCATGCCAAAACACAAATGACAATTTGCCAGTGTCCAGTATTCCTTCTTAATCCTTTGCATAGCCGCAGTACTTCTGATTTCCAGGTGCCAGCATTTCGTTGATAGCCCAACCATATCATCAATATTTTCCACATTGTCCTCACATAATGGATAAATAATCTAACTATGTATCTCGACAGAACTAAAATGGAAGAAATATATCAGAAACTAATTATGTATCTCTACAAAGAAAAAATGTATCTTCGTTGGATGTATTATGTATCTCGACAGACTCAAAATCAAAAAAAAAATATACCAGGAGTTAATTATGTATCTTTACAAAGGAAAAAAATGTATCTTAGTTGGATACATCAAGAGCTAATTATGTATCTCGACAGACCTAAAATTGGAATTTCAGTAATTGTGCAAACTGTTAAAATTTTCTGTAACTAAGCTCCAAACTCTGGGGGTTTATGTTGTTTCTCCCAAATAGTTTCCACAAAATATTAGTACTTGTTAAATCATGTTCATCTGACTTCCCAGTGTAATGGAGAAAGTAATAACATGCTTAGGCGATACGCATTACCTTACTCACAAGCATGATGCGTAAACAACAAGTTAACCAAAAATGTAATGGATATATCAACCTAGGTCAAATTTTAGAGAGAATACAAAGAGAGGAGTCCATCGCATCCAACATATCGTCATGACACTAAGGGGTCATTTGATAGAATGTATAAAAATAATGCTGAATAAGGTGTATTAATAATGCTTGCATTATTAATGCAAGTATTAATAATGCTGATATTAGTTATGCAGATATTATTTTTCACACAACATTTAGTTTAATATATTAAAGATAATACATAATTCTAATAAAAAGATGTTTGTTTACCGAAATACCCTTCCTTGTACACTCTCTTTTCAAGGGATAGAAGAAAATACAACCAACGTATTGTCACGACCCGAACTAGGGCCTGGCCGTAACGGACATCCCGAATCATGAAGGCCCAGGCGTCCTACTCTATCTGGTAATCATGCACAACATTCACATAATAAAAGGAGATGCGGAAATATAATCTGATACGGAAACATGGTCATACTCTGGATTTAGTTTAACAATAAGGAATGAAATCCGAACTCAACTAAACAACATCTGAAACAGTCTGCGAAATCTCTACTACATGAAAATCTGACAACTATCCGAAAGCTGGGACAAGGCCCCCGGTAGACCAAAACAACGGAATAACATGATCTGAAATAACAGGCCTTCTGGAACAAAGAAGGCTCACCACTGCACAGATCACTTCTCTCTGGGATACTCTACTGATTAGTCGGACCTTTAGACTGAGCCTCCAAACGTGGAAGGTAGGGGGTCAATACAGATGTACTGGTACGCAGAGCAAATTCAAAATAATAATTTATATTCAACATACATGAGAGCAATTTAAAAACAGTTCATAAACATATCATATAGTAAGAAATCTCATGGGCATTTCTGAAAGACTCTGAAGGAAAATCATCTAAACTCTGAGACATTCTTTGTTTTACTTCTGCACTAGGTGGTATACCCTACAACTCTGAAATTCCACGGCTATATCGAATCCGCCATTGACTCGGCAAGGAAGCCTCCAACCCAAGTGTGCCGCAAGGGTTGGAGTCTCTAACTTTGCTACGCCACACAGCCATCGACAGCGTAAAAATAATATACCCGGATCGGTAAATCACGATTTTAGGCTAAGATTTACTTGAACTATAGCCCTCTTCAGGCAACCACCTAACTCTCTTTATGCCCATTTTTAACTCTTTAAGACATGCATTCTCTGAAAACATACTCTGAAATGACATACATTTATATGGTATCGTCATACCATTGACTTGCAAGTCACATCTCTGAGCCATTATTATCATATAATAATAATCTCTATTTCAAAACGTAAATCTGGGACTACCATATCAATAAATCATTTCAAGAAACTCTTTCTTAAAGCTTATGTAAAAATATGCAAGAAACTCTCTTTTTCACCATTTCAAAAATACACAAGGTGGTCATGTCAAAGATATCAATCATATGCAATTCTTTCTTTTTAAGACAAGGACGAAATCATAACAAGAAACTCCCTCTCATCATCATCAAAATCATGTTAAATACTTAAACATTGAAAAGATCCACTTCAAAACATTAAACAAGCATCTTAAATCATCCCCAACAAGTTCATCAACTCTAAATCATCAAAGAGAAGGATTTCAATAATAATGATCTCTATCAAATCTTCAACATCATACATATTAATATAGGTTTAAATCAATTTAAGGGGGAAAGGCCTAAAGACCAAAACAATAATAGCATCAACACACCTAAGATGCGAAATTTAAATCATAAGTTCCAAAAACCCTTTAAAATCCATGCTTGATAATCTTGAAATCACGTTCTAGTGTTGATAAGCATATGTAGTTTTTAGGATAAACCCCACCTACCTCTATTTAGGAAATTAAAGGATGATTCTTGATGCCCACGGCTTGGGGATTCCAAATCTTCAATCAATTTCTAAAACGCACGGTTGAATCTTGAGTTGTTTGGGTTTTCTTGTTTGAAACCCTAAGGAGTGTTCTTGATGGTTTCTGATGAAAATATTAATAATGAGGTCATTTGGGATTAAAATCTCATGTTTAAGCTGATAAGGGGGTGAAAAATACCCAATATACCCTTAATAAGACGGAATAAAAATATAACTGGGAGTCCAATTTTATGAACTACCGCGACGCGCCACGATCGCGGTGGCTCACTAAAAATTGACGAATGGGATTCTTAAGGTCACCACAAAGCGGAGCCATAGTGTTGTCCCACTGGTTGGGACCTGGAACTTCAGCGCGACGAGCCACAATCGCGCTATGCTACTGGAATTTGACAATTGCTAAATAGGCCCACTCCACGAAGCGCCAAGCACTAAAATGATGGTGTTTTACAATTAGGACTTAAATTAGCCATAACTTCTTGCCCGGGTATCGGATTTGGCTGAATCTTATATCAAGGGAAAGCTCATTCAATTTTCCACATGATAAAAATTAAAAATTAGGGAAATTATATAAGGTTTAAACTTTACTCAATTTGGAAGCCAAAAATAAGACTAAGTCTCTTTGACACTATTCTAGTCATTTAACTCTAAGAACATATTACCACGAGCTAACGCATGGACAATTTTGTGGGGTGTTACATTATCCCCCCTTGGGATTATTCTTCCCCGAATGATGACACGGAACATAGACAAGCATGATTTAAGGTATACTAAGGCCATAAAAGAATAAGACAAGGATTGTACCTTTCATTTCGTCATTCACCGGATTAAATAAGTCTGGGCATCTATCTCTCATGTCATTTTCTGACTCCCAAGTTACTTCTTCAACTTTCTAATTTTTCCACAACACTTTGACCGAGTCTATTTCTTTGCTCCTCAGTTTCCTAACTTGGCGATCCAAGACTTCCACGGGCTCTTCTTCATAGGATAAGGAGTCTATCACTTTGACCTCCTCTATAGGCAACACTAATGAATGGTCTCCTATACATTTCTTCAACATGGATATGTGAAATACCAGATGAACGGAACCCAAACTTACAGGCAATTCTAACTCGTACGCAACTCCACCTATCGTTCTTAAAATCTGGTATGGCCCTATATAGCGAGGACTCAGCTTATATTTCTTCCCGAATCGCATAATTCCCTTCATAGGGGAGACTTTGAAGAATACCTAATCACCAACCTCAAACTTTAAGTCTCTTCTCCTAACATCGGCATAGGATTTTTGTCTACTTTGGGCTGTTTTAAGTCATTCTCTAATAATTTTAACATCCTCCATCACCTGATGAACAAGATTAGGCCCGAACAACTGAGTCTGACCCACTTCATACCACCCTACCGGTGATCTACATCTTCTCCCATACAAAGCTTCAAATTGAGCCATCTTAATACTGGTATGGTAGCTATTATTATAAGCGAACTCTATTAACAGCAAGTGATCTACCCAGCTACTTTTAAAGTAAATTACACAAGACCTCAACATATCCTTAAGGGTCTGAATGGTGCGCTCAGCTTGCCCATCAGTCTGAGGGTGGAAAGCAGTACTTAGGTTTACTTGGGTACCTAAACCCCTCTGAAAAGACCTCCAAAAATGTGAAGAAAATTACGTACCTCTATTAGATATGATGGATATAGGTTCCCCATACAAAAGGACTATCTCCTCAATGTAAAGCTTGGAATAATCGTCTCCCGAATAGTTGGTCCTCACAAGCAGAAAATGTGCTGACTTGGTCAGCCTGTCAACAATCACCCAAATAGAATCATACTGGTTTTGGGACCTCGGAATCCCGTAATGAAATTCATATTGATCATTTTGTATTTCCATAAAGGTAGGGCAATCTCTTGGAAAGTACCACCAGGCCTCATATGTCCTACCTTAATTTGTTGATAGTTCAAACACTTGGCGACGTAGTTAGCCACATCGCGCTTCATATTATTCCACCAATAAATAGTTTTCAGATCATGATACATCTTGGTAGAGCTTAGGTGAACAATATACCTCGAAGTGTGAGCTTCATCAAGGATTCTCTTCCGTAGACCATCTACATCTGGCACACACAATCTACCTTGATATCTCAAAATACCATCACCACCAATTTCAAAGGACATCACCTTTTGTTGACCCATATCTTTCTTGATCTGCATCAAGGTGGGATCTTTGATCTGGTTCTCTTTAACTTCTGCACAAAGGGATGATTTAGCTATCTCGTGAATAACTACCCCTCCATATTCAGAATCTAAGTTGCACTCCAAGATTTGCTAGTTGGTGAATATCCTTCACATCTCTTTTTTCCCTTCTTCAACATGAGAAAGACTGCCTATAGAAAACTTGCTAAGGGCGTCGGCTACCACATTTACCTTGCTCGGATGATAGTGCAAGCTCATATGATAATTCTTTAGAAACTCCATCCAACGCCGTTGCCTGAGGTTTAATTCTTTCTGTGCGAAACCATACTATAAACTATTATGGTCAGTGAAAACATCAACATGCACCCCATAAAGATAATGCCGCCAGATTTTAAGTGCAAACACCACAGCCGCTAACTCCAAGTCATGGGTGGTGTAATTTTGCTCATGCACCTTTAACTGCCTAGATGCATAAGCCACCACCTTACCATGCTGCTTAAGTACATACCCAAGTCCCACACGGGACGCATCACAGTACATAACAAACCCTTCTGTACCTTCTAGAAGAGTCAAAACAGGAGCAGTTGTTAACCTATCTTTTAGCTTCTCAAAACTATTCTCACAGGAGTCAGACCACACAAACTTCACCTTTTCCTGAGTCAACTTAGTAAGTGGTGCAGCTATGGAAGAAAAACTCTCTACAAATCTTCTATAATACCCTGCCAAACCCAAGAAACTCCGAATATCAGTTGGAGTCGTGGGTTTGGGCTATTTTCTCACTACCTCAATCTTCTGGGGATCAACCTTAATCCCAACACTAGACACGACATGCCCCAAGAAAGAAATAGCATTAAGACAGAATTCACACTTGGAAAATTTTTCATATAACTCATGATCTTTGAGAGTCTGAAGGATAATTCGGAGGTGATTGGCATGGTCCTCCTCACTCTTGGAATAAATCAGAATATCATCAATGAAAACTATAATAAACAGATCTAGAAACTGATGGAATACCCTGTTCATAAGATCCATGAAGGCTGCAGGGGCATTAGTCAACCTGAAAGACATGACTAAGAATTCATAATGACCGTATCTGGTTTAGGAAGCTATTTTGGGAATATCTTACTCCCTAACCTTTAACTGATGATATCCTGAATGAAGGTCTATCTTTGAAAAATATTTAGCACCCTGAAGTTGGTCAAAAAGAACATCAATCCTAGGAAGAGGATATTTATTTTTAATTGTGACCTTATTCAACTGACGGTAATCTATGCACATACGAAGGGAACCATCTTTCTTTCACACGAAGAGTACAGGTGCACCCCAGGGAGAAATAGTAGGTCGGATAAAACCTTTATTAAGAAGATCTGTTAGCTGCCATTTCAAATCTTTCAACTCTGCTGGAGCCATTCTATATGGCAGAATAGAGATGGTACGGGTATCTAAAAATAAATCAATGCCAAAATCTATCTCCCTATCAGGTGGTATTCTCAGGAAATCATCTGGAAAGACTTCTGGGAACTCATTTACTATCGGGATAGACAAAAAGGAAGGACTTTCGATATTAGAATCTTTAACCCAAATAAGATAGTACAAATATACTTTGGAAATAGGTTTACGGGCTCTGAGATAAGATATAAAGTTTCTTCTAGGCGCTAAAGAATTCCCCTCCTATTCTTTCACCGATTTATTTGGAAAAGAAAAGGTGACTTTTCGGGTTATATAATTTAATGTGGCATAGCACGAACGAAGCCAGTCCATCCCTAGGATAGTATCAAAATTAAGTATGTCTAGGCCTATGAGGTCTGCCACTATATCCTAGCCACCAACAGTCACCACACAATTTTTATACACCCTCCTAGCCACCACAGAAACCCCCACCGGAGTGGAAACAGAAAAAGGCTCAGCAATCACATTAGGTTCAAACCCAAAACCAATAGCCACATAAGGGGTCACATACGACAGGGTAAACCCAAGATCAAGTAACACATAAACATTACGGGAAAATATTTACAATGTAATAGTAACTATATCCGGTGAGACCTCTGTCTCTTGGCAGTTGGTTAAGGCGTGCAACCGATTGTGGCCATTTTCGGCGACTAAAGTGGCACCCTTCAGAGGCGGTGGTGGTGCTGAAGAATTAGCATGTATTGGCTCTACCAACATTACCCTTTGCTGCCAAATATTTTCTCTGGAGATGGCCTGGATAGTCGTACGAATAACACACCATAGCGCCAAACTGACATCTCCCTAGATGATTCCTCCCGCATTTCTCACAGCGCGGGTATGTCCAAGAGGTGTGAGCTACACTTCCTTGAGACTGTGAACCCTGCATCCTCGACCCCTGCCTATACTGAAAACCTTAAGTGCGCTGTTCAACTGGGGTCTGGTGACTGAGGCACTGGCTACTGACTACACATTTCCCCAATTCTTCTTCTTCTGTCATTTGTTACCCTAGTTCCCACTCTGCTGCTGACTGTAGCTCTGGTCTGCTATTTTGGCTCTCTTTGCCTGTTTGTCCTTCTCTCTAGATTCAGCGATCTTCTTTTTTGTTCCTTAACTTACTACATATGGACTGACATTCTGGCAAAATCTATGTCCCGGTTTAACATTGCTTCCTAACATTCAAGCACTAAGTCATCTGAAAGGCCGGATGCAAATTTCTTCATTTGGGCTCTCATGTTATTAGTCATCTCTGGAGCATAACGGGATAGTTGGTTAAACTTCAGAGTGTACTCCTGGACACTCATTTTTTCCTGCTTTAGATTCATAAACTCTTTGGCTTTGGCCTCCCTCAACTTGAGAGGAAAGAACCGATCGAGGAAGGCTTCGACAAACTTGACCCAATCTGTGGGCTCGGTATGCTCACTCTTCGAATCTTCCCACTCTTTATACTATTGGTTAGCTACATTTTTAAGCTGGTAAGATGCTAACTCAAACTCCTCTACCTCATCTACATACATCACCTTAAATATCTTCTCCATCTCGTCTACAAACTCCTGTGGATCCTCTTCTACCTTGGTACCAATAAACTTGGGTGGGTTCATCCTCATGAACTAGCCCACTCTTATAGCCTTATACATAACAGATGTAGACCCAATATCTTCCGACCGTTGAGTCTATGTGGATACCAACTGTGCAAGTATGTGAATGGACTGTCTGAATTCTGCATTAGATACTTCTCTCTTATGAGGCTGAGTGTGGTTAGTCCCCATTCGAGAAGCTCTGGGTGCCCTAGGTAGGCTGGTCTGAGTAAGTGGGACTCCCGGAGTTGT
This sequence comes from Capsicum annuum, assembly GCF_002878395.1. Taxonomy (NCBI): domain Eukaryota; kingdom Viridiplantae; phylum Streptophyta; class Magnoliopsida; order Solanales; family Solanaceae; genus Capsicum; species Capsicum annuum. Next base: position 23,317,303 of record NC_061114.1, read on the forward strand.
ATCAATCTCCGGAGTCTGAGCTCTATTTTGGGTCCTCATCCCATGAGTGGGACTGACCTCATCTGTCTGAGCATTCTGATTGTTAGTATGACGGGGAGACATGATTGTTTTTCTGAAATGCAAGAGATCACAGATTAGAGAATAGATTAGACTCCAAAGAGGGGAAACATTCCTAAACTCCTAGTAGCCTCCTACTTATAAGTGTGGCGCGCTACACACCCATAAATAAGATTCCACCCGATGTAATTTTGCAGACACCCTGGGACCATGAACCGTGCTCTGATACCAAGTTTGTCATGACCTGAACTAGGGCCTGGCTGTGATGGATATCCTGAACCATGAAGGTCCGGGCATCCTACTCTAGGACCTAATCATGCCTTTTCTAATATGGAGTGCTTTATAGGTAAATGGGCAAAGCCCTTTTCTTGTATCCAATTTTATATAAAAAATTTGGCAGATGGCCATGGCCTTTTTTGTTTTTAATTAGGCGTGCACATGGCTTTGGCATGTTATTCTCTTCCCTTTTTCCTTATTTCTTTGGGTTTAGGTAAGATGGGCGGCCCACTTCTCTCTTTTCTATTTCTTTTCTTTTTAAAACTAGGATTAAAATGTTATGGGATATTACATTCTCCCCATCTTAAGAAATTCGATCTCCAAATTTACAGAAAATGCATACCTGAAACAAGTGAGGGTACTTGAGTGTCATATCCTTTTCTGACTTCCAAGTAGCTTCTTTGATGGTATGGTTCTTCCATCTGACTTTCACAAATACTAACTCCTTCGACCGCAACTTTTTTACTTATCGATCAATAATAGCTACTTGTTCATCCTCATAGGTTAAGTTCTCATCCAACTACAAGGTCGGTATTTCCTTAGCATATAGATATAAAACATTGGATGAATGAAAGGCGTCTCAGAAGAGAGTGTCACGCAATATGCCACTCCTCCTATATTCTCAAGTATCTCATATGTTCTTATATATCTCGGTCTCAATTTGCCACTTTTCCCAAATTGTATAACACTCTTCATAGGAGAGACTCGCAGAAAAGCATTATCCCCAACTGCGAACACTAAATCTTTTCTTCTCTTGTTTGTATATGACTTTTGTCTGCTTTGAGATATAAGAAACCTCTGTCTAATTAATTGGACCTTGTCCATAGCATTCTGTACTAACTCTGGTCCTAAAACCTTAGCCTCTCTAACTTCAAACCACCCGATAGGAGAATAATATCGTCTACCATACAAAGCTTCATATCAAGCCACTTGAATGCTTGACTAAAACCTATTATTGTAAGCTAATTCGGCTAAGGGTAAGGATGTATCCCAAATACCTCCAAAATCAAGAATGCAAGCTCTCAACATATCCTTCAAAATTGTAAAGTACACTTAGACTGTCCGTCCATCTATGAATGAAATATTGTACTAAGATCTACTCGGGTGCCTAATGCTTCTTGAAAAGATATTCAAAACTATAAAGTCACTATGATCCTCTATCAGAAATGATGAACAATGGAACTCCATGAATTCAAACAATTTCATTCATAAATAAGTGAGCATATTTACTCTACTATATGTAGTCTTTACTGGCAGAAAGTGAGCTGAATTAGTAAGTCGGTCTACAATTACCCATACAGAGTCATAGCCTTTAATGATTCGTGGTAGGGAAATTACAAAATCCATGGTAACTCTTTCCCTTTTCAAATCTGGAATACTGATTTCTTACAATAATCCTATTAGTCATTGATGCTCCGCTTTTATATGCTGACAAGTCAAATAACTAGAAACAAAGTTAGCAACATCTTTCTTCATACCTTCCCACCAATATAATTGCTTCAGGCCATGATATATCTTGGTAGAGCCAGGGTAAATGGTATATCTGGATTTGTATGCTTTCTCAAGAATGGCTCATCTTAATCCATCTACATCTGGGACACATAATCGGTTACTCAATCATAGGACATCATCACCATCAACACCCATCATCTTATTTTGAACTGCTAGGACTTCATCTCGATATTTGTATAATTGTACATTTTCATATTGAGTGGCCTTTATGCGGTCTACCAAAGAAGATTTAGCTTGAACATAAGCAAACAATACCCCTGACTTTCTAACACCAAATTTGACACCTTTACCTTCAAGTTTCCATATATCTCTCACCAATTGTCTCTTTCTAGGAGCTATGCATGCCAAATAACCCATAGATTTCATGCTCAAAGCATCAGCCACAACATTAGCTTTTCCAGGATGATACAAAATAGCACAATCATAATCTTTGAGTAGTTCCATACACCGATGTTGTTGAAGATTTAGATCTCTCTATTGAAATATTTACTTCACGCTCTTATAATCGGTATAAATCTCCCAAGTTTCACCTGATGTGAAAGTAATCTACGAAGATGAGAAGTGAACACAAACACTAATGAATCAATGAAATTGAAAATACGAGAAGTAAATAGATAAAAGGATAGATGATAGAAATACAGACACAAGAAGATAACAAAAAGGCAATGAAAGGTTATATCGAACCCAAAGGCCTCCCTTATTGATTACCTATGAGCACCTAGCTCTTACGTGACCGTAAAGAGGATTAGATCACCCTTATAACCAATGTTTCCAAACAAGGTTCAACAAATGCTTTTCCAAGCACTCAAACACTCCCATGGAGTCTCATGAATACATCATGTAAAAATTATCATAAAAAAAACTAATGAAATAAGCCTAGCTACCAAGAATTTATATTTTGGCTACATATTACATAATTAGGGCCCAAAAGTGACCCAAATGTAAGAAAAGACCCACTAGGGGCTATTTTGACCCGCTCTTGAAATGCTAGAGAGGATCAAAAGTGGATCCAAAGCTCCTTGGATGCATGAAACTTCCAAGGGGCTTCCGAGCCCCATTTTGCACTCCTTTAACCTTGCCAAAGTTCTTTGACCCTCCTTAATGGTAATCTTTCTCCATGTAGCATCTTCTAAAATCACTAAGGAGTCATCAAGCGCCTCGAGCATCATATGTATCTCAGCCAATAGTCCAAAGACAATTTGGGTTGTATCATCCTTCCTTTCTTGAAAAGGATTCGACCTCAAATCCAAACTTTGCAAACCAAAGGAAGGACAAACACATATAACATCCTCCTGACATGAGGGTTAAGGTTTGAAGAAATAATCAAAGTCTTATGCCAAGGTTTCACACACTTAAGGTATAACTAAGGATCCCTTGTTTTGAATATTAGAAACTTATCAAAGAATGCACAAAGGGGTTGGCTATGGGTTTTATGCAGAGATATATAAATCACAAAGGTCATAGTGGCATCAAATAGTTCAAATGGTAAAACTACCTTCACCTTAGGAGCCATAAGACACAATTATTTCTTTACCTCTTCAAGAGACCATATCAAGAATGGTGCCTCAATTGTCTTTAAAGTCCACAAAAACCATATAGCATTTTATTCAAACAAGTGGACTAACCAATACGTTTCCTAACTCTACATAAAACAAATCCAAGAATAGCATGGATATTATCATAAGCAAAGAGGTAGTATAGGAAGGAATCAATTGTAAAAGCATCATCCAAGGTGTTATTATCTATAAGAAGGCCATTTGTCTCAAAAAACATTGCACATAATGCACACAAGGATGGAGTTAGAGAATTTAAGCACGTATGACTCTTTCCTTTCAAACAACTTCCGAAAGAAAAGAAATTCATCAATGGGGTCATACCCTTAATAGTTTGTTTATCTCTATTAACAAAGGTAAGCATGCTCCCAAGAGCCCTACAAAATACTTCAAATTGTCCAACCTTATGAAAGTGATAAGAAGTCCTAAGCATCTATGGGCTCTTCAACAAACAAATAATCAACTTGGCATCCACAAGTTGGAATTCACATAATTTAAGCACAAGGGTGTCAAGAAAGGATGCAATTTTATAAGCAATATCTAAAGGAGACAATGACATATTTGTCCTCGGGTTATCAAGAATGATACCAACTTGGGGAAGGAGGTCATCAATTCCCCTTAAGTATTGAAGAAGGGTATCACATAAATGGAATTCATCCAAAGTAGTTTCAAGAGAAGACTCTCTTCTTGACCTACAATTAGTGGAACCTTGGTCAAGAATGGAAACACATAATGGTGAACTCTCTTGGAGATTTTCACTACTCCTCTTCTTTAAAAACCCTTTATCTTAGTTCGAGTTCTTTTCCTTACATAATGTTGGTCCCTCAAGTGGATAGTGAATCCCTAAGAAAGACTTTCCATCATAGGGAAGGATACCAACACTTTCTCCTTTATGTGGGCCAAGCAATAAGTTGGGTGTTCCATAATCACCATATCAAAATTTGGCACTGGGTCCAAATGGAAAGAGTGTCTATAGACATGGATCTAGAAAACACACTTTTCCCTACTAAATTCACCCAAACTAAAAGATATACTCTCTTCATTAACATAAACATCATCAAAAAGCAAAGGGAGAGTAGAGAAGGGTATCACTCAAGTCAACTACAACTAAGGTGCCCTCATGCACGTACTCACCATTAGATTCAAAATCGTCACCATGAGTATTCTCAACAATAAGGTTACACAAAGTAGAAGAGGAAGCAATTTTTAAACAATTGATACTTTCTCTTTCAATGGAGAAATCCTCAAGTGGACATATACCACCACTAACATCAAAGGGATTATTACTTAGGAATTCACAAAAAGTAAGCAATTCATCCTTATAAATATCAAACAAGGGTGGGGTATCATATAAAGGATCATATCCACAATCATTTTCTAAGGAACAATCACTTATTGGGTATTTTAAAGATTCAAGAAAATAAAATTTATCGTCACCCAATTGATTGTTCCTTTCTAAGACTTCACATTTTTTTCCCTTAAGAGTACTCTCATCTTCCAGGAAGATATTTCTATCTTTAGAAGGAATGTTTTCGCACCATAGTGGGTTGTTATGGAGTATATCCCTCAAGATGAGCTATATCAACAATATTATCCACACCTCTAGGTAATTCACCAGGAGTGAGCTTACCATCTTTAAATAAGATATTGCTCTTAAAGAGAGAAGGATTTATCCATAGAGAGGATGTAGAACATGCAAGTTCATTCTCTAAAAGTCCATTATCAAGTGTCAAAGATGTTTCATGCACATGATCATCCCTATGAGCCAACCAAGAATTTGGATATTCACTAAAAGACAAGCTCAAAGGGTCACTCCCATTTCCTTGACCAACATTATCAATTTAATCACTTACTTGAGGTTCTCTAATTGCATTACACACATCCTCAAGTGATGGACTAGTTTTGCACACAATTTAACCAACACAATTCCCAAAAAATAATGTACTATCATCTAATACAATGGCTTCAACAGTAAGTTGACACAAATTAATCTTACAAGAAGAGTCAATTCGGTCATCAATAGGATCAACTAGTGTATCCACAATCACAATATGAACATCATCATCAAGAGGTAAAGAATCATTAGACTTATATGTAGATAAACTACTAATCATACTCAATAGTGTACTAGCCACACAATCATCATTTTCATGCATAAGAGTGTAAGAGTTAGCTATTTTACCTTGAAGTTCTTCTTTACCTTGGTGTGAAGGTCCCCTACAAGCTTTGGATTCAATTAAGATTTTCCTCATCAAGTATTCAAAGTGAATCTTGTTTTTTTGAAATTTTTCTCTTTCTCTTGCCATGTTGGTACCTACAAACATGTTATTATTAAAAGAAGGACAAACAATGTTAGCCCTGGTTGGTAGAAACCCCCTTATTTCACTCCTCACAACCTCTCCTTTTCACTCTCTTAGACTGCCAACTTGTACTCCCCTACTCCTCTTAATCTTTTGTCTCTCAATTTTTTTTGGTTTGGAGTAAGTGGCCATATTTCCTTGAGATTAGGTGGAAAGAGATGGTTTCCCCACTGGTGTAATACAATTTAAGGCTAATTTTGCATATTTGGAATCTTATATTGTTCAAACCAATTAGCACCCAAGCATAAATATCCACGTTCTAAGGGGATTATGTTACACCACACCTTCTCAAAGAACCCATCTTGAGTGAAGGAAACTTTGACGCTCTCGGAGACTCTATAGCCTTCCAAGACGTTTGGGAAACACTTAGACACTTGAGGTATCCCCAGATAATCAACCATAAGAGGATTTATGTAGTTTGTGTGAAACCAATCATCAAGTATAAGAACACATCTCAAAACTCCACAAATTTATGCCCACCTTGAACATGGGTGTCTTCTTGGATCACTATTATAAAGCTTCATGTAACCTTTTGGAACATAAATTGGCCTCAAAAACTCTTTCAAGGCACCCCAAGTTTGGGTATGAGTTCTTGCAAGTTTATACCATGCTAAGGTTGTACCTTGAATGTACTTAAGGGAATATGTAGCTTGTTCGGATTCATTCATAGCATAATCCTTGAAGACTCTTTCGCATTGCCATTCCCAATCAAGGTAAACTTTGGGATCCCATTCTCATTTGAAGATAGATAGAGTAAGAAGACATTGACTTCTACTACACCCTACATTCATACCTTGGATCCCTCTTCCACAAATTTGATCATGGCTATATTCATATCCCCCATAATCTCCATCTACTTCGTAGCTACAACTATTTTTACCACAATCATAGTCTCCTATGTCGTAGTCACAATTATCCGAGGATATCGAACAAATGTTACCCTTATATCACTCTGTACCTAAAAAAGAAACACAAGATTAGTAATAAAGTACCTCACAAACACTCATCTGAACTCACCTTTGTGATCCTCATAATTGGAGCGGCGAATGTTGAAAGTTGCTTATACTCCGATGGACAATAAGGTGTCAATCTCTAATTTGCGTCTGTAGTGGATTATTTTTTGAACAACTCAAAGAAATAAAACTACTTAAGTACTTGAATCAATAAAGCACAAAGATTTGAAAAAGAGAAAACTTGAAAGAAATTGAACAATGAAAGAAATAAGACTCAAGAACTAATCAATCAACTTAGTAGATGAATTACTAGTTGATGAGTAGTTTAGGAATCAAAAGAAGAGTTTAGGAATCAAAAATATGAAACTTAGGAATTAAACCTTGCAAAAAAATGGAATTGGAAAGTTTGAACTGCGTTTGGAGGGTTTATTTGCGTTGGAATGGGTTAATCTGCGTTTAGGGACCTACTCTAGCAGGTTGGGCACATCCCCAATGCACCATGGACACAGATGGATGTACCCCTACTGGTTTTACATATGTTTGGATTGGTAAAGCATTTCCAACGCAGGTCAAGGGTAGATGGGGCACAATCAGCCCCCAGCCCTCTTGGAATGGCGTTTTTGCCCCTCTTTTGGTCCCCTTTTGTCCTTTCTTTTGGAATATACTTGGAATACTTTGAAAATGTTTTAGTACAAACAATTTTCAACACCTTTTATTTCTTATTGATGTATCCAAAAACCAATGTTAGCAGAAAATTCTTCTTGAAGATAACAATTTCTTCAAGAACGACAAGAACAGGAACTTTTTCAACTTTTTTTCCTTAGCTCAGAATGAGTTGAAATTTCAAACCTAAGAACTTTTCAACATTATAAACTCATTCCAAACATTATTTTTATCAAATTCTTCACCCAACACTTCAAATCTAGTAAAAAACCTTAAAAATCTTGCAACACACCTTAAACTTCTTCTTTTCAAGTCCAAGCTTCCAATGATTGTATATGGCTCAATTTCACTCCAAATTTTCTCAAATTTGATGTATGGACTCTAATAGGTTAGGGAATGAAAATCTAACACACAAAAACACAAGAAAAAACATAAAATCTAGGACTCAAATTTTGACTTAAGACCAAAAACGTGAATAGTGACTTTTTTTTTGGAATTTTGATTTTTGACACTTCTTTTTTGTTGATTTTCAAGATAACAAACCCAAAACTAGAATCGTGGAAATGATCCTAAGCTCAGATCTGATAACAAATGATACGAGAGTAATCTACAAAGATGAGAAGCGAACACAAACACTAATGAATCGATGAAATTGAAAATACTAGAAGTAAACGGATAAAAGGATAGATGATAGAAAGATAGACACAAGAAGATAACAAAAGGGCAACGAAAGGGTATATCAAATCTAAAGACCTACCTTAATGATTACCTACGAGCACCTAGCTCTTATGTGACCGCAAAGGGGATTAGATTACTCTTACAACCAACGTTTCTAAACAAGGTTCAATAAATGCTTTTCCAAGAACTCAAAAACTCCCATGGAGTCTCATGAATAAATCATGTAAAAATTATCATCAAAAACTAAGAAAATAAGTCTAGCTACCAAGAATTTATATTTTGTCTACATATTCCATAATTAGGGACCAAAAGTGACTCAAATGTAAGAAAAGACCCACTAGGGGCTATTTTGACCCGTTTGAAAGGCTAGAGCGGATCAAAAGCGGATCAAAAGCGGAACCAAAGTGCCTTGGGCACATGACCCTTCCAAAGGGCTTTCGAGCCCTGTTTTGCACTCTTTTGACTCACCAAAGTTCTTTGACCCTCCTTAATGGTAATCTTTAGCACTAAGGAGTCATCAAGTACCTCAAGCATTATCTGTATCTTAGCCAAAGGTCCGGAGGCAATTTGGCTTGTATCATCACCTTATAAGTAATGCCTCCAAATCTTAAGAGAAAATACCACAACAGCCATCTCCAAATCATGTGTAGGATAGTTTAGCTTGTGCTTCTTCAACTGTTTTGAAGCATAAGAAATAACATAATCATATTACATGAGATCATTTCCTAATCCAACCCTTGAAGCATCAGAGAATAACATAAATCCTCTAGAACCTGATGGTAAGGCTAATACAGGAGCGTTGGCCAAATACGTTTTGAGATTTTGAAACCTCTGCTCTCATTCTTCCATCCATTAGAACTTCATATTTTTCTGTGTTAACATGGTCAATAGAGCTGCAATTTTAGAGAAATCCTGCACAAAATGCCTATAGTAATTAGCCAAACCAATAAAGCTACAAAACTCTATAGTTGAAATAGGTCTAGGCCATTTCTGTACTGCTTCTGTCTTTTTAGAATCCACCGTGATACTATCTTTGGAGACAACTGTAATACCCCAAAAATCTAAACCAATGTTAGTGTCATGTTTCAATCTCATGCATAGTAAATTATCATTATTTGGTAGTTTTATGAGTTAGTTTGAGGTATATTAAGGTCCCAAATAACTCTCAACTATTAGACGAATCAAAATAATCCTTATCGATTAAAATTCTGATAAGAATGTTGCTTTAGTCAACTTTAAATAAGCATATATTTTTATCTACTCAGAATTTTCCAGATCAAGAACCACCAAGTTGTAGGAAATTAAACTATCTTCCCAACGATACCAATTTTACGTAAATTCGATACTCAGGTAAGAAGTTATGGCACTTTTAATGAAAGCAGTAGCTCAATACGAGCAACACCATGTTGCGGTGAACCCAAAAATGGTGTTCTTCCTTTTCCAGTGTGCCATCATTTTAAGCAGTGCATCATGTCTATGTGTCATTTCACAATTGTCACTTTCCAGTGAGACTCCGTGATCGGCACCGCGTCTGCTGAAATGCTAGTTTTGAATTGTCTTTTTACAGTGGTGCAACGCGTTAGCACCACGTCACGCCATTAGGAAAAATGGGGCTATCAGTTTTCCAGTGGCCCAACGTGAATGTACTGCATCTCGCTGGGTGTCAAAATCGGTATTTTTGAGTTCGCAATTTATTTTTTCAGGGATCATTTGGTCATTTCCTAAAGCCCTAAATCAGTCCAAACATGGGATTTAAGCCCCAATAAAGCATTATTTGCTCATTATTTCTCAATTTTTTCAAATTAAACTAATCTTCTCTGAAGAACAAAAACCCTAGTCTTCAATATTCAAGGTCAAATCTCAAGAATTCACCATCAATTCTCAAAAAGTTATAAACCAAGGTATGTTAAATGTTCATCCATGAGTTCCTTTTACCCATAGAGTCAAAGTATTCAATTCTAAATTCTAAATTGTGATCTTTACAAGTTACCATGATTTTTAAATTGTTGTTTTAACAATGAATCTCCATGAATCTTGACTTTATACCATGCTTACATGAAATTATTAGCGTTTATCAAACCCCACGTGTTTAATTATGGCTTTTCACTTATTTAAATCATAATTAAGTGTTATTGATGTCGAATTCAAGTTATTACTCCAAGTTTTATACTATTCCCATGATTAGCTTAAACTATGATTACCAAGTGTTTGGTGAAATACCTAAAAGAGTGAATTTTGAATAAATGATTTCATGTTATGTCTCTAAAGTTTAGTACTATTTTTCTATTACTGCTATCGAGTCCTGGGGGTTATGAATACCCAAAAACTTAGTTGTTTACTTAGTCTCAGTATCTTAGAATAGTTTCAGAATATGTTATTAGAATTATGAAATTAGTCGATCATCATAATCAGATAAAGTTAGAATAATTCAGTGTTCTAAGTCAGTTCAGTTAGGAGTAAAATTTAGCATCGAGTGAGTGCAGAGATGATAGCTTCCCCGTCAGATAGGTAGAGTCATTAGTAGCAGTCCCTGTACTTCATAACTACATAGCCAATATTGGATATGAAGAGTCACCTATCAGTTTAGGCTTGACTACCTCGCAGGGGTCACCTATCTATTTAGGCTTGACACCCTTAGTCCTTCGGGATAGCATATCAGTGGATCCACATAGCCAGTATTAGTATCCATGGCATAGTACTGACACCCTTCCAACTGGGGTCATAAGTTGGACCCTAAATTATTTATTGGGGCATGTCGTTTAGATGATAGCTCCCACAGTTTCAGTCCAGAAATTAGCTCAGTAAATGAGTTTTAGTTGCTGGACCATTACATATAGATATTAGTAATTCAGTTATTAAATTTTAGTATCTCAGTTTACAGACTATATTCAGAACATATTTTATGCTTGGTCACACATCCTTAGTATTTAGAGATTTTATGCTTCTTCAGTACTTACAGATTTCATGCTTTCTATTTAGTATTTTATGTTATTTATTTAGTTAGTTACTATTCATGCACATGAAACCATGCATATCATCCTACCTTATTTAGCATACTAGTACATTCAAAGTACTGATCGCATACTCTTTATTGTGCTATGATGTATCATATAATAGCTTCGGATGCTCAGTACCCGAATCGCACATAGACCGTATAGACTATCAGCCATAGAAGTAGTGAGTCCTCATATTTTGAGGATAGACTATATTTACTTTCATGGTTTCAGTTCAGTATTTAGTTGGAGTTAGTTGGGGCCTGTCCCATCAACTCTCATTCAGTCAGTTTAAATGCTTTCAGATATTTCAGACAGTTAGTCGATTCTCAGATTTCAGCTGTCTTTGTCAGATGTTTTATTAGTATTATAATTTTTATTTATAGATTTTATCAAATTTATTACTTAAAACCTTATGGAATTCCTCAGTTAAATTCCACGTATGACCTTTTGTTATCAATTTTACTCAGACTCACAGTAGGTACCAGCTTATAGGTTAGCTTGTGGTTCATCGGGACTGTAAGCACTGTGTGGAACCTAGGGTGTACTCTTGGGGCGTTAAAATCTTGGTATCATAGCCTAAGTTTTTTAAGTGTCCTAGGAAATCTGAAAGCCATGTCAAGTAGAGTCTTGTGCGTAGGTGTGAAGTGAACCACACTTATAGACAAGAGGCTATATGGCATTTTAGGAAAAGTTTCTCTTCTTTCAGTGTTCATGTTGTGCGACTGTGCATGAGCTTATGTTAAAATCTCGGTCTAATCTATTCTTCCTTCCATTTACAAAACATGTCTCCTAGAAAGATAAACAAAAGAAGAAATGTAAACCATCTAGTACCTCCGCCCGTTCAGGAAAATCCCCTAAATGATCATGTCTCTCATGCAGAGTTCAGAGCTATATTCACTACTCTATCTTACTCTATAGCGATGATCTTGGGTGTATTTATACTCCTAAGCACCATAACTTATGCATGTTTTAGCTAAGTTTAGAGAACAAAGTGTCTAGTTTCTTATGTTTTTGCTCTAATTCTATGTAATTGAGCTAACCAATGTGATTAGTATGATTTCAGGTATTAATGATGCATATGAAGATATAATGGGACTATGGAATACGGATGGCATATGAAACAAGAGAGAGTAGCAGTCTAGACCAAGTGTGGCGCCTAGAAACTATGTCCAAGACTAGTTTGTCATTTATAATTAGTTCAAGGACTTAGAAGGCAATTATGAGAGAAGAGATTATTAAAAGGCTTAATGCTGAATTTTTATTCATTATTGAATTATTCTGTAAGATTCTGAGACAGGAGGAAGGCGGCTTAGCTTGACGAGAGAGTGAGAAATGTTTTTCTCTCTTGTTTTCAGTATTCGCACACTAAGATCGTCTTCTAGTTTTTGGTATGATGAATATATTTATGATGTTTTTCATTTTATTCATGAGTAGCTAAGTTTATTAGTTAGGGTTATGGAAGCCTTGTAGCATACAATCTATTACTTTGGGTGTTGAATTTATTATGCATTGATTTGTTTACATCATACTCTCTTCATTTATTTTGAATTCTTGTGGTTGCAAAAATAGAGGATGTGCCTTAAAACACAACTTGTTTGAGAGAAAGGTTGTTGTTCGAAAAAGAGAGTAGCGACAAGAAAATAGGATTTCCAATCCCTATTTCATATGTTAATGCCTTAGCAGGATTAACTACTTG